>NW_019214376.1:150419-296570 GCF_002532875.2 Varroa jacobsoni | reverse complement strand
TATATATATAGCCGAAATCACAGAGGATCGGATGAGAAAATCGTAAAGAGTTGTTTGTTCCGACTTCCGTCTACGTCTCTTTGCGGTGAACTCGTGAAAATGCCGAGGAGTTATCATTTAACTTCTAGCAATCCGCTATCGCAATTCGTTCTAGAATTGATTTTGGTCACCCGCACCAACACTGGTCGTTGGTGTTTTCTTGAAGGTTATTCAGTAGACCATACTGTTATCGTTAGAGCTCGTCTAACGTTTTCCCATCTATAACCTGTATTAAAGAGTTACCTCAGTATTGTCCTTAATGGTCGAATTCGATTCTGTCTGACATTTAATTATGACCACCCAGTAAACACTCGACCGGACCATTTCTGCCTTACTTTCCCCAACTTATTATATAGAAATATACGAGTAATCGTATGATCAATGAGCATTGTTGTATAAACGATTAATCATTTCGTGTCGATCATTTGTTGTGGTAGTTGCCTTTATCTCGTATAAACCTCAATGTATCTTTACGAAGATGTGTATATATATGTATATACTGATCTAGTTAGTTTTAGAGACTCGTATTGGACAGCGGCCGGGGGGGGGGAGTCCATAGCTGCTTCCTTGCTCGAGAAGGTCACGAAGCGGCATAGGCGGGCTCAACAATCTCTCTCCGTTAGTTGAAAAACGGGAAGGTCACTTTGGGTTCCCGAATAGGTATTGCCAAATGCTTAGCTGGTTCGTCCTATTTGAGATATAGGAAGGGTTCGAAAGTCGACCTACAGTCGATATGGTCGTTCTGTACACCTTCATCAACAACTTGACACGGATCAAAATATTGATGTAACGTTTAAATGCGCATTTATGACTGGCTTTTAGTTTTTAGAATACAATTGGAGTACTTAACTCCGACACTAGAAGCCGCGCTTACGCAGGATACGAATTCGACAATTACTGAAAGAAAATTAGACCGCATTGTTGGAAATGTGTTGCCGACTGACTGAAATGAGATATGGGAATCGATTGTCGATAGTAAGTATTTTGCTACGTTTATTTCGACCCAGCAAAGGTCAGATCTGTTTTTGTATCAAAATGGGTTAGTAGTAGTCGTACTCGTTGTCCGAATCCGAATCGACTACATGGGCATCGTTATTTTGTAGGAGAACATTCCACCACTCGTGTACCTCTCCTACGACCGCCTTGAGGAACTTAACCCCGCCCCCCGGCTCCCGCAAGGCCCCGCTTCCTAAGGCGTGACCTAAGGTGTGGCCCAAATGCCCACCTGCCTCGTCGTCCAGCGGGCCATGCAAATGCAGGTGTTGCTGCAGTTGCATAAGAGGATTATCTCCATCTGTTCCAGGCGTCGTCGCCAGTTCGCTGCTCTCGCTAACTTCCGGCAGACCCTTTCCGATCGCTGGAAGATCAAATAAGGAATTCGTTGATACATACGACGCCCATGACGATGCGAACAACAACAACAATGATCTTAATTACCATATTTGTAACTTGAGGCGACCTTGAAACATCACTAATGGATGGATTTCAACGTATATCAATTTATGCGTAAACATAGATGAACCTAAGTTGTCCTAACTGTAGGTTTAATAGATGAAAGACGAAACGCACAACCTGCCCACAAATTCCAACGTGATAGTCCTGCTAAAATGCATTTCATGAAGCATTATTAGCAATCATGTCACGTACAAAACCTACCCGAACTCCATTTTTTGAGAGTAGTGTATGACCTCTCCTTGTCCCTCTGATCCTTCTCCGCTGGAGTGAGATGCTTGTCGACGCTCGATGGCCCGGGGATCAGAAATTTCCGCCCACCGGCAGCCGCAAGGGCCCCGCTTGCAGGCGTGATGCTGTCTGAGTGGATGCCTACTCGCTTCTTGCCAGGTCCCCCAATGCTGGAAGGCTGCTGTTGTTGCGTCTGTTTGACTGTTTCCATAGGAGTGTCACTTCTACTTAAGGACTGAGGTTGCTGTCCTGAGCTGCTTGCTCCACTAACAAGTATTCCACCCACTCCAGCATTTGTTCCTGATGTTGCACTCGTTACCCCGATTCCGTCCTTGCCCTCTTGAAGTTGACCTCCCGCAACCGAAGTGGCCAAAATCACCGCCTCCGAAGAACCTGAAATAACGCAGAAACAACAAAAATAAAAGGAATACGAACATGTGCGACGATCCACGATTCGTTTGAAAGCTGGTAACTGTTCTACATATTCTGTGTGTCTACCTTCAGGGGGAGTGAGTGAACCGGTGGCCGTCTTGGGCTGTGCAGGAGTAGCACTGGTGGCCATTTGTATTTGTAGGACTCCTGGTGTTACTCCTGTCGTCGGTGGCTGAGTGCTTGTTATTATTGTTGTTGTAACTGTTGTTGCAGTTGTCGTTATTGGCGATGTTGCGCTTGGAGGTTGTAATGCTGATGATGCTGTGGTTGATTGTAGTTTGTGAAGCTGTTGGTGATCCGGAGAGGACAGGTTAGTCAGTGGGGTGGGAGGATCTTCCGAAGGCGCGGTGAACACCTCGCAGAAATCGATTTCATCAGTTTCTGCCGACGTCCCCAGACCGCCCAAAACGGCAGCAAGACCACCCGGGCTCACGTCTCCTTCACCACCCTCGGAGCTTATACCACCGACTTCAATATCGTCGCGGTCATCCTCATCTTCTTTTTCCTCGGTGAGGATCTCACCGCCAACATGATGAGGTTCATGGCCGGGCGAGTGTGGAGGGTGAGGCGAGAGACCTAAAGGGTGGCCCTGCAAGCCAAGGGTACTCTGCAAGGCACCCGGAGAAGCTCCCACCTGCAGAGTGGCCAAAAGAGGTTCATTGGTTACCCGAAGACTGTGGAGCAGATTTGTTTCCTCTTGCGCTTTCGTGTGCTTGATCCGCCGCAGACATTTGTCTAACCACTCTCTGGAAAAACGAGTTTAAAGTAGAAACGAGGACATTAACAGAAATAAGACTTACTGGGAAGACTTCTCTTCTAGCTTAAAGCATTAAATCGTCCTATTCCACGTACATTACGTCCATTGCATTGCAGGACTCAACGAGAAGCCATCGTTTTATCATGGATAGCCTTAGTATGTGCCTATGTTTAAAAGGTATGAAGAGAAAAAGCCTATTTTCGAAACGGCATCCATCGACATGTGTTTGATAAGAACAGATAAGTAGAAGAAGATTAGTAGTAATTAATCAGGCCTACTAGTGTCTTTCTCACTCACAGACATCCGCGAAATGAGCTAGGTAGATCGTCCCGGCAAATCACACTCACCTAATAGTTTGCTTAGCGACCTCTTCTTCAATTAGATATTCTAGCTCTTCGCGCGCTAAAAGTTCTTCCAGCTGAAGCGCTTTCCTAATGTCTACGGATCTATACGATAACATGCTGAAATGAACAGCAAGTAGGTACGTAAGATTCCATTCATGCTAAAAAAAAAGCTCTCGTCAAATCGTTTATCAGTTCGTTGTCAGCGTTGTGTTTATTTTTTGTCTTTTACGTGTAGGTCTATGTTTTACGTTTGCGGATAACTTGTGGAAGAGGAATGGATGCATGCCAATGCACAAGCACGGTTCACGTAGTGATTTAATGCCGGGACTTGTGTCGGATATACTGTGCGAAGCTCGAATCAAAGACATCATTTTGCTTCCTTTTACTCGTTACTTGTTCCATACCATCTGAATCTATTTAAATTTAAAGTCGAACTTAGAGATTGTTGTGGGACAAAAAGAGCACAATAGACTAACTTTAGTACATCGTGAAAAGTAACATCTTCCCCATTATGAAGACGTTCCATTTCGTAGCACATGTGCTTAAACAGAAGTCGATCCTTCTCGGGGTCTACTTCTAGACGGCCCTTCAACAATCCAAGAACGAATTTCACTCTGAAAAAAATACAAATTTGTTCCCAGCAGAGAATATATTACGAATGCTAAACATAACAAATATGTGTCTGTTTTATAGATGCTGTAAAAGTTGACTAGATCTAGTTTAAATATCCATTGGTTGGAAAACGTAATGAACTCTACCCATGGAGCGCTGGCGGACGACTCGCTTGGAAAATAAATAATTATTCCGGAATTACAGATGCAATACTACCCCACGTGAAGTGTATTACGATAATAATAATAATATAATGGCTGATAATTATGCAGTAAGATGCGATTTTCAAACGTTAATGTTTTATTACATACCGAAAGTCAACGTGACGAAGATTTGAGTACATTTGCATCTAGTAGATCAATAGTAAGATCATTTTCGCTAGATGCCTGTTTATGACACAATAACTGGCCAAATTGCTTATGTTCAATTAAATGAGTGAGGTTGATATACTGCAATTCTTAAATTAAAAGTAAATTAGAAACTTACCGTCGAATGGGTATAAGACCCCTCTGCTGAGTATCCACCATATTCCAGGTGTTCTGGAAATTTCTTATATCCGCATATGATAGAAGGGCATCTTCTTCGTTCGAGTAAAACAACGAGAAATTTTCCATAATAATAGCTACCAATAGATTGAGTACAATATATGTAATCATGACATAAAATGAACAGAAAAATATTAATGCCCCTGAAATAAAGAAGAAACAATAGCGAAGATCGAAATGTCATATTCATAAGTTAATCATTTAGCTCAATAATAAAGCTAATAACTTAATGTATAGAACTGCCTTATTCTACAGTTAATTCCAGTTCTTAACAGACAACTCTTTTGGCTGTGACAATGCTAAGAGGTACGAAGGATCTCTGAGTTCAATATAATAACCAACCTAGATATGTATAGAACGAGACAAGTATGAACTTACAATTAAGTAGGACGTGTGTATACAATTAGGAAAAATATATATTTTCTCGGTTATGACTAAGGAGAATTTACAATAGAGGCAGCATAAATTCTATCAGTTACTTATTTCTTGATTAAAAGTTTCGCTTATAAACTTTCTAATTGATTATAAGATCAGATTTGATTTTTTTCACACCTGTCAATTTTGCTCTCTTTGCAATTTTTGTCAAATGCTTAGAGGTTTGTGCCGCACAGAAGTGGCTTGAAGTATCCAAATACTGAAGCCTTGTTAGGACGTTTTAGGAAGACAGAACGACTTTCCAGTTCGTCTCATCTACCTAAATCAATCTAATTTACGGATTATGACAGTAAATCTATGGTATTCCACCCACCTGTAAATGAACCACAGTCAGTCTCCCAATAGTTTTCCCCGACTGTGCAGTACGGCGGGGAAACCATCGCATCGTGCATGATTTTGTTCCAATCCTCGCCCGTTACGATTCGAAAGAGAAGGGCAATTCCTGACGGAGCAGTGTGGAATGACGCGTGACGGTAGCTATTCAAAGGGCAGTAGTAAAACGACAGAAACGGCCAGTGCCATAGACTACACAGCTATACGTATACAGAGGCGCTTTCAAGACGTAGATAGACAATTTATAAGAAAAAAAACATGCCAATCAACCGTTAGATAAAACTCCTCAGTTCATAGTCCACAACATACAGTTAATGTAAACGAATACCAATCCTTGGGACTCTCTCAGTACTGCCGATATGGTTACGTACCGTCCCAAATGCTCCCCTTGTTTGACATTGCCAAACAGGATAACCCCCGTGCACGCATAGAAGAAAATCAGCAGAAACATGCCCATGATGATGAAAAAACTTTTGTAGACCGATACGACCACGGTCAGCATCAGCATCCGCAAGGTTGCCTGAACAGGGCGAAAAGGGACGGGTCAAACAATCAAAGCTCGAGGATAAATACCTACCTAATTATAGATATTTCACACGGGAAACGGTTATACTGGCGACGCTACGACCCATTAGCTTCATCAATACGGTTTGTAGTCATAGCTTCGATATACAGAATTATATACTTTATTATTATTGAGCTAGCTATTAGATTGTGGAAGCACCCACATGTTTGCCGGTGATCGTGAAGAATCGTAGAATAACAATGACGAATCCGATCGTATTCGAGGTGGCATTCATAAGTGAGAAATGCAATGCTACCCAGCCGATTCCAAGGCAGGTAACAAATAGGTCGTAGCGATTGCGTCCACTCTGCCAGTAACCGCGGGGTGTGAAGGCGATTAACTTCATAATGACTTCGACGCCGAATAGAATCGTAAATGCGGCTGACACGGTGGCGAGCGGGACGGTATGCGTTTCATCGCTGCCCCACGAGACGCAAAGTAACGAACTGTTGGCCAGCACCATGATGGCAATGAGCCGCTTAAACCATAGCTGTTGCGTAATATCATAGATGAACGCACGGAACCGATGCGTATCCGGTCGTGGTGGTAAATGCAACGGTTGAGCAATTTTTAAACGTTTCTTCAAGTCGCACCAACGCCGCTGGTCGACCGTTAGAAGGGCAGTCCCTTTGTTCTCGCTGTAGTTGGCAATAACCACTCCTGCGCGTGTATATAACGGTAAATCGACAAAATACAACATCTTTCCTCAAATATGCGGACGTGTCCTTTTATTATTCGAATTAATTAAACGCCAAAATAATAATAATAATCATCATTGGTATTGTATATGTATATGTAGCGGTAGATTTATGTCCAGTTCTAGCTATAGATGATGGGCAGTTCGTACTACAAAAATAGAAATCTTCTCCGTGCATGAACAAGATTACTTTCTTCTTGCTCATAATATATATCGTAAATAAGTTAGAATCGCGATATTACGAATATAATGGTTAGTATCATGTTTAGTTAACGAACGGGCGGTTGCTTACTAACCTACGAAAAGTGTGAGTCCTATCATGCATCCGAGGAAAACATAGAGGTGAATGAAGATGGAGTGCGCGGGACCCAGCCGGTGGATGAGCACATCGCGTATGTCAAGCCAGCCCTTATAGGACAGTACTTCGAACAATGCTAACATTGCATTACCAATATTGTCGAAATGGAAACGCCGAGGGTTTGCCCTGTAACATCGGTCAATGTACTTTAGGGATGATTGAAGATCAGCTTGCTTTTCATTAGAAAACCGTGCCTGTCTGTTTGTCGTGACGAAAATGGTGCCCAGGTAACAAGCTGCAATATAAATGCTCACCAGATACGAGGCACCAATAACTTGGGCCACGAGCTGTTAGCGGCAGGTTGGAGCTTCATTCTGGTGACAAACACAGATCTTTCAAAGACGCCGCGGCAGTCCTCTTTGAGCGATATCGAAGGGTCGTTGCAGCGGGCAAGTCGACCTCCAAATAGATGAACGCCATAGCAAGCAAACACGAAGATGAGCACTATAAGCAGGATGGAGACCAGCAGGATCTCCTTGAAGCCACGACATAGTTCATAGACCACTCGGCGCATATGCGGCACAAGCGAGAAAATGCGCAGCGGACGTACGCAGCGCAGTAGAAGCAAAAGATGCGCCGGCGAATGCGGCGGGACCTGATTTGTCATCAGCCAAAAGGAAACGAAACAAACCGATGACGAATAGCAGGCTCCTAGAAACTCTATTTGGACCTAAGCCCGATCGTGTCCGGCTCGAGTAAAAAGGCACTACATTTGCAAAATCTCTAAGTCGATAGAGAGCTACGTACACAGATTTAGGTACCTTTGTTGAGTCAGTTCGTAGGAAATGTTCATCCCTCGTAGTGCAGTATTAAATGCGCATTATGGCTTACTGATAACACTAACAATAAACAAAAATGGACAAACGTTTTTCTGTGGTCACGGGCTTACCTTTTCAGGTAGCCAGCAGATAAATATGAGTGACACGGTATAGACGAAAACGTCCATTACCCCTGCTGCGTCCCGGACTAGGGCCTTTGGGGTGAACAGCAGCCCGTCGGCGAGCGTTTTAAGGAGCAGTTCGACGCTCATGCACACTACGAATACGTACTCAGCGATCTGCAGGCGTGGGGTATTCATCACGCGTTGATGTGGAGTTTCTAGCATCATCGAGATGCAAGAGATTGTTGTAACCATGATCATCGCCCAGTCCAGATACGTAACCAAACCCAATAGATTACTGAAATGTATCAGGGATTGCCAAATACATTAAGTGAAATGTAGCGAGCAGAGCCTACATAAGAACATTGCGGTAAGCATTTTCGTATTGGCAGAGCGTTCACATTGAACAATCACCCGAGTCTAGTAAGGTTAACTGACGGCATATATCGACGCAATGACGGCAAGATGATTAGCAATGAAATGAATAATAAGGTGAGCGAGCTACTTACTGGACCGTCTTATATTTGATCTTCCTCTCTTGCCCCGTCACGGGGTCCCGGAATCGTGGATCGTAGCGTGCGTATACGATTCGCTGACAAAGCTTCCGGAACTTACTTTCGCGGCCGACGATCAGCAAGGGCGTGTCGAAGTACGGGTGGTTTTCGCGGAGGTCTTCCTCGCGCTGGTTGCGCTTCATCTCGGCTTGCTAGAACAAAGCCAAAAACAATAAGCATTGCAACAATGACGATTTTTTGATGCTCCGATAATCTAATCTAGGGAAAGATTCCCATCTCTTTCAAAAGAAGCCCGTATATATAGCAGATGGATGCACCTTTTGCATGCGCGTTATGATGAAAAGGACAAACAACAGCAAATGCCTACTTGACGTTTCTGTTGTAGCATCTTAATGTCGAAGTCGTGGAGTGATCGGCCGATCTCTCCGCCGTTCTCCTTCATGTGCTCGGAGTAGGCGTGCGCCGCGGCCTGGCCCACCATCTTGCCGCCCACCTTCACCGACCCGCCTCGAACCGAACGCCTCATCGAACGCGATCGAGAAAACCTGCTTGCGATGTATTTCACACCGATTGACCATCAATCAATCGATCGATCGATAGCCGCATCGTTCACATGAGGGTGAAGCATGTTAGTGATCACTCGAAAGCTCATCTCAGCACAGTTAGCCTGAGACGCTAACGACTTGACGACGTCGAACCACCTCAGCGCACAGAACTGTCTCCATGCTATACGAACATTGATAAACAAAAATGGGCTAGAACATGCGTTGCATGCGAAAGGATGCGCGGGTGGGCCTAACATCGAGACGGACTGCGCTGCCGGAGCCTGATGTTTAACGCCTGATGCCGGAGGTTAATGCATAGGATACGTTTCTCTTGCGATCGTTAGCGCTAAGCAGACTCGTATATACTAACTGCGCATATTATAGGGCGCAACGAACCGTGGACCTTGTCATATTGCCGTACTAAGCCATGAAAAGGTTGTTTGCCTATGTGGTTCTGCCTACATTTCCACAGCCGTACGAAACGCATAGACACGGGTGCGTTGGACGCGGACACATTTCGAAATGTCGAATTTACAAATTCAATAGTCTCTATAATCTTCTCGCTCAAGGGCGTTCTGCTAATTCGGGCGAAATCGGTGACTGGCTTATGAAAATGGCGACAGAATCAAAACGATTTGTCCACTGTCGTTGTGGCAATAGCACCGACGGCAGCGGATTCCTCGTCACCATCCTGAGCTTAATTATAGTCTGACAAGAAACAGTTCTTTCTTACATTTATAGATTCGCGTTCGATCAGCAGATACGAGGCCATCATTACCTGTGGCGCAACAACACATGATAGATCTCTCACCCAATAATGATTTACGTAATCAATCAATCAATCAATCGACAGGCTACAGGGGCATTGACAACAGCGGCTCTGGAGACACGAGATCCGCAACAGCAACGACCTCGACAGCACCATCCGATAATGGACACTATCTATCGACGACCACAACAACAACAGCTAACGATAACAACAACCACCATATATTGATAAACGACAACCAAAGCAACGATGATAAGTCAGTTACTTAGTGAATAAACGGGCGAGTGATTGATCAATCCGTCAACCGATCGAAAATTAAGTCGCATTATAGAACTTGTGTTCGTACCAGAATGAACGAGGTCACGGCTTGTGTAGTGACAATGGGAACGAGAAGCAGGAGGATAAAAGAAATGTAGGGGCAAAGGGATGGGGGACTCTAGAATTGTGTAGCGGTGGCTAGGACGATGGCAACAACGACAGCCGGCCAGTGCAACACGTAAAGCAACGTGACGATCGATATACTCCTGGGCGAGGGATCGACACTGATCAAAATCATAGATCACACACAAATTAACCAGTTACGACTACCGAAGCATTTACAGACTGACTTGAAAGTATATTCTGTATATTTTCTTATGATTTAAGTATTATGCTGCTCGATCGTTTATAGCCTGCGTCCCCATTTTTCTGCCAGCTTCGCTTTGTTTGTGCGAATGTGGTAACGTTGTGGTGGTGATGGCTGCATATTGGAATGATATTTACACTATCGGACCCGCAGCGCTGGGACCCTGCTCTTCCCTCAATACGTTGCTGCGTAACGAACGGTGGATGGCCAGTCATCACGAAGTCGAAATAAACCATATTTATTCGTTTGTCAATTGTATACGGTTATGCACAGACTTTATGCCAACTACTACCTAACATCTTAATGTTCAATATCAGCATAATATACTGTGCGATACTGTAGCATTAGATACTATTTGTATTTATGTCCTAAATACTCTGCGTTACCTAATATATACGATAGCAGTTCTTCACCGACGCCTGCTGTAGTCTTCTCGAGGCCTACCTATTTTGTCGTATGTTAATACATCGTTGTACGCGACGATTTTTCAACTCTTATAGGCATCTGCATGGTACTTTCGCTAGGTACTATTTATTGGTCCTATTTACATACGGCTAATTTGGATAGAAATGCATCTGCAATTCAATTAAAAAGCTATAATTTTTTCGTTTTTGCCATTAACTACCATATAATATGCACACGTTAAACTATCCAGCTAAAGTCTACAGAGTATAATAGTCATAGTGCCAAAAAGATCTAACGCTTCACGGTAATAATAATCACGAAGCGTGAGCGGAGCAGACTTAAGCGAGGAGAAAATTGCCAGGGCGAAGGCGGGCCGGGAAAGTGGAACACAAACAAAACAGGACCACAGGAAAACAACTGAAAAAATAAGCGGACAACGAGGACGTTGATAGAGTAGCCACGACTCGTCCGCCTCGCCCATCTCTACCGTGTTTCCATTGTCGAGAATATCTAAATAGGAAATCATCAAGGAGTCACCTTCGTGAACGTGACACGCGCTTTATCTAATATTAATACCGCAGCAAGAGATTTAGAGCAACTGAAAACTATAAATAAGATTCGACCAATGATTGTGTTGAAAAACTGTGCTATTTATCTGTATCGTTTCCTTTGACGTTTCAATGATGTGGCATAGATGCTGTAATGGAGGTAGGCGCAGTGCGAGAGTTGCTTTTTTTTTCTACTACAGTAACGCAGGGTAAGCCACGATTGGCCACCTAATAATACTAAAGAACCTGCGCAGCAGTACAGATCGATGCGACGATAGTAGACGACACACAATAGAAGAGTAAAGAATAAAGGAGAACAAACGGGGCAAAATTAACGCGTTGACGGACAAGAACATATCGAAAAAGGGGATTTGGGTCGGGTCGAACATTGTGAGTGTTTCCCAGTTTTTCCTACGGCTAAATCACTGCTTTGCTGAAAGCTCCGTTAGCGTAACAGCGGTAGGAGAAAAAGTAGACGCTGATCGTAGAAGTGCTTCTACCGAAAGGTATTATTAATCATGCTAACCTCCGATCCAATCTCGTCTGCTGTTTGCTTCCGCAACTAGACTGAGGGGGAGGTTCCATTGCTTCTATGAGACGCTGTTGGTTCGAGTCGCTGAAAAGGACAGTTCAGGAGTGTCGTTATGGCTATCGCTCATAGAACAGACAACCTCAAACGGTTCCATCGCCTAGCCAACGTGTGGCTAAAAGAGTGTTTGTCTACGTATAATGCACGTGCACGTTTCTTCCTTTATATAAATTGATTAGAACTGGCCACGAAGCTACCAAGGGATGGTTGTTTGAAGGTTTAGTCTACTGGCTTATAAGTGTGTTATGTATCACGTTCAGATTAACCGCAGTGTTTAGAATGTCAAAGCCTATTGGTAAAGTGAGCACTGCATGGAAGTCAGAGTACAAGAAACTAAGTAACAGCTCACGTATCTTTTTAGTTTGGTTGCCAGTTGTTTAAAAGATATTTTGGTATTTAGGTGCATCGATCGAGCAGCGCGTATAGGGACATATGCATTTAATGTAAATACTGCAGCCGTCTTAAGTCTGCCTTGGTAGCAAACCGGCTGAAAATCCTTGCTCTATACCTCCCCTCGGTGCTTTGCAAAGCTTAACAAGTGATAGATATATATATATATATATATTATAATCACTTAGTTCCATTCTAAGCATTGTCGCCGATAAGATGACAATAGGACCATTTAGAAGCAAAATCTACAATGAAATTTTTTTTGATATCGGTAATTTCTTAGTTTGACTTCGCCGTGAAAAACCAGTAACTCCCAATGGCTGGCAAGCTGCCTTTTCCTAGAAGGCTACATGAAAGAAAGATGATTATTAGGTTCCTTTAAATAAAACTAGCTTCATTATGATACCCCTGATGCGACACGAATCAAACGGTGCTCATCGTAACATTGGAGATGAAGTAACAGATGAATAGTTCGTCACAGCTAAACATGAGGCTCTGTTATTAACGTGAATTCATTCGGTCTCGAGTGAGGCTGAGATATATACGATGCGCGACAGTGAGGGATACAAAATCAGTGCTCTCAAGAGGGTATATGGGCGTATACACGTATGTGCGCCCCATCTCATCGATGCAATACACAAGTTCATTCGAGGCCATTGTGCTAGTAAATGGCAAAATTAGAGATTCGTTATATTGCCGTTGAACTGCCAAAGCAAAGCTCTATGTATATGTGGTATGTGTGGTACTACATAAATTCTTTACTATATATACATTTGACTTCAAACCTGATCCCCTTAGAAACGCAAGTATGAATAGAAAATTGGGTCTTCGTGACGTCTCGTGACGACAACAATACTCACATGATAATATTCGTGACTGTCACCCTACGTAGTGTGGAAGCTGCCACACGAACCTTGTTTGGTTGATTAAGCAGGTGAATAGGGGTCTTTTTCCTATGCAAACGAGAACGAACATGGCAATAATAAGCAGTAGTATAGGCTTTCCATATAGATAAGACGAACCAAAAAGCTTTGCCTCAATATCGACTACAAACCTGTAGGTGACGATGTCTACACCATTGGCCTGGTCTTCTCCTAACTTTCTGAGCTCAGGACATTCGTCCTGAAGTTCTTCGGCGAACTGCTTCATAAAGCTTTCACGAACCTTTGGCACCCCGAATTCTGAAGGCATTCGGTGAAGTCGCGTCATCTGAGGGCTGTCCGCAAATTTCTCGAACAGCCTGTGTCGTCCAAAACATAAAACAAACGTACGACTCGAAGATGTACCCAATCGATAATGACAACTGTATCAAAGTAACATTTAAGAAGATGTCGATATATTGCATCTTACTCCGTTCGCCAGGTACAGGTACGTTAAATCCCTACCTTAGTCGAATTGGCAGTCCTTCGGTGATTCCAGCACTCTGTTCTCGAGCTTTTAGTTGTTTCAACTTTTTAATGTCCTCATCCAACTCCAAATTATCCAAAATAACCGCGACAAAAAGACTCAATACAATCTGCAATCAATAATGAGAGTGGGTCCTTGAGCTTGAACCGATCTCCGCGTAACCTACTTGCGCAAGCTGATTTTGGTATGACTTTTCTAATTATTCAATTTTCAAGAGGTAAAGGATGCTTATTTGTTATGCGAATAGTAATAATAAGTAGTAGTTCTACTTTATAATTCTTTATAGTAATAGCTACTTTAAAAAGGTAGAAACATACGTGGTCGCTCGTGTTGTGCTTAGCCAAAACATGCATACACGCACATAGGCACGTAGATAAGCCAAACAGAGACTTACCAGCGATACGAAAAGATGGTACAGTATAAAATAGACGGCGACAATCGGCCCGATGGTAGAAGAGGTGCGGAGCATGGTCTCATTCATCACCTCGACCCAACCTTCTTGGGTAAGGATCTGAAACATGCTCATGAAGGCTTCGGGGAAGGTCTCAAACTTGGAGAAGTTCTTCAGGCAGCAGAACAACTGCATCGAAATGGCACTGGTGATGAGCAACAGGCACATAGTGAAAATAATCAGCGAGCCGAGCTTCTTTCCTGGCCCGAATATCTTATAGACGAAATCTTCCAATACGGGAGATGCCTTGATCAAGCGCACGATTCGAAGTACCTGTAAGAAATTGCATTGGATGGTTTCATTGAACCGTTATTATGTCGAAGCCTACAACCTAGCCTTTTTTCCATTTCATCAGATCAGTTCAAGTTTTGTTGAAGTTCCAAAGATAAGCGTTTAATTATTCTCGGTCTTTTCTACGAAATTAATTTGCTATGTTATCGCATCACTGCCAGCAATCTCAGATCATAGCGTGTGTTTTTCGTGCTCAATAAACGTTTTTCTTGCATGCGTTATCTTTACTAAACACCTTCTGCGTTTAGGCATGGATTGAACCAAACGTGTGTTATTATTTGTCGATCTACCGACCTTCCTTTTAATGGCCTAAACACATAAACGTATTTAAACTATACAAAAGTTCAACCACTTCAATATAGAATATTGCTGTTTAAACTTAACTTGTTCATTCTGGATATACAGAACGTTTGCCGTTCAAAGTAAAAAGTATTGAATTATAGGACTGTCTGGAATATTGGCCGTGCCATAAATTTTCCTGAGCACGCCTAACTATTAGGTTGAAGCTTAGGCTTTAGCGCTTTTTTGCACCTAACAATTCGCGATTTAAAAAAAAAAAAACTGTTCTTTAAATATCTCAGTTTTCCCTACATTTCTACTGTTTGTTTTCTCCTATATACCCTTCGAAAGAGCTCTATCCCCTCTAAGAGCTAATTTGATTGCGCAACATGCAAAACTTTAGCCCGAATTCAGGCTCTAAAATCGATATTCCTAGAGAAAGGGAACTGCATTTTCGACACCTGTCTTACCTTGTTTCACCTTTTTTTACTCTAGCTAAACCTACTTCCAAAAACTATTTACTTAAACAATCAAGAGCAAATAAATTTGTATGCAGCGAATATCGTGGATAAAAGTCAACGTAACTCGATTCGGACCGATGGAGTTCGTGAAGGAGGGTGAACTTACTTGAAAATAGGTAAGCTCTGAAGCGAAGAATTGCGGAATGATGTGGATGGTAGTCCCTATTGCTAGCAGAAATTCTAATTTATGCAAAGAGCGCTTGATGTATCCCTTAAAACCCAAACACCATATCTTCATCAAAACTTCGAGGTCAAAGAAGAGGGTGAAACCTGAAAGTGACGACAAATGAACCGTGGGTGCGATCTTTAATATGAAGGTGCTGTGTGAGATAAGGTGATATCTTAAAATGTCCCGTATTCGTGAAAGAGTTTACTTTACTCCAAGAAATTAAAAAGAGTTTATCCAACCTGCCGGTAAATTTCGGCCTGTTTAAGATGATGGATTTCTAACATGCGTATGTTTAGGTACTTGGATGATTGGCGCACAGATCGGCCTAAACTCGTTACCCACCTGGCCATGTAAACATGGTATGCGTTATTACATTACTACTCATTTACGTATAAAATCGACATTATAATTTTTGCAAAAAGTGGCCACAAAATTGAAAACCTCTGTGCACGCTCGTGTAATCGATGAAGTGTCATAGCTTTAGTTGCATTCACAATGAAGTCACTCAAAACATAAATTCGCAAGCATTTGTAGAAGTAAAGATACCAAACGTGTACACGGGTGCCAGCTAACACCAGTATCGATTCGTTAAGTAGGTGTGTGTTGTGAATGTTAATGAAGCGGCTAAAAAGATGCTCTTTAGGCTCCTCTAGAGCCTGAACATGTTTAATATAGGCCCTGTTTGTCTATGTGCATTCACCTATCTCCGCGTAGTAGTAGGTGGTAAAAAACTCTTCCCGCGGTCGGCCATCGTGGACAAAACGTACCGAAGCCGCTACAAACGCGTTAGCCAGATTGATCAGCATAACTATTATTTGAAATGCTGCTGAGTGGATGAGTCGCTGTAGGCAACGAGGCGCGGCCCCAGCGCCGGCGCCCTCATTCACAGTGACCAGCTTCCAGCCGCTGTCATCACCGCGTAAAACCTTCAAACGAGCAAAAGCACCTCAATTAACCGAAGTGCAAGATCGAGCAACATGACACTATCTCATAGAACTAGCGCTACAGATCGCGGACGACAATAGCGTAGAAGAAAATTGCGCCAACTTTCCATCCGCATCCATTCATAATAGCTCTATTGTCATTTTCTAGAGCTGAAAAATATCACACAACTAAGGAATGAAAATATTATCTGGAAGACAAGGTTACAAAGGCTTGCCCACCTGCACGGTCGTATCCGTGTGTATTTGCACACGCTCGCCCCACATCTGCTGGAATTGCACACGAATCTCATTGAATGTTTCCGTAATGACCGCGATGAAGACGTTTTTCACAAGCCATGCTAAGAAAAAGATCATCGTTGTAAAGTAGAACGTAGCTCGCCATGCCGGTAACGAATCTACTGCTTGATACATCAGCAGTGCCCAACCTTCGGGCGAAGCCGCTTGATAGACGGTGAAGAAGCTGTGCGCGAAGTCATCGAAACCGGCAAATCCGGCGATTGATTTCGGTAGTTCAAGTTCCATACAAACGAGTCCGTGCGGGCAACTGTAGCCTGCGTCGGGGTTGTTTGAACAGTAATGGTCGGGCATGGCGAGATCGTCTAGGGTTACACGTCGAGGATCAGTCCCGTTACGAACGCAGTGTGCCGCCATACGCCCAAAGAACTGCACCCCGAGCAGTCCGTATAGTGACATAAAGAATAAGAAGAAGAGAGTAACGTTGTAGATTTGCTGGCTTGAACGTCTGCAAAATAAGGTCAATAATATGTACCGTTAGGCTTATTATCGAACATCTGTAACAAGCTCGGAAGCGATTCCGATTTCGTTTGTCTCTATAAGCTTCCAGACGCATATAATAACCCTAAACTAAATTAGTTGGAGGAAAGAAGCGTTCAGGCTTAATGCTTCTGGGAACATGGCGGTGAAAGTTTTGCAATTGTTATTCGTTACTTACTTGAAGATTTGGTTGATTCTTGACTTGGGCATGGAGAACTTAAGAAAAACGCGAATGAAACGTATCATTATGAGTGGTCTGGGGGCTCGAATCATCGAAAAGTAGGAAGGCTCCACGAGAGATGTAACTTCGAAGCACTGTAACAACACAGACACCCAGAGAAAAAAGGCCATCGTGGCATCGAATTGACACCACCGGTCGCGTAGATAGGCCGTATCGCCCTGTGATGGATAAAACACACAAAACAAGAACACATAGCGCAATCGATTCAAAGTTATTTGGCCTTCCGGATCGCTTAGTGAGGTAGGTTGCTACTTGTAGATAATAAACAATACCCAGGTAAATCCAACAAGCATATTTATGTCAAGGTATTTTTATTCGGTCTGTGAGATACGGACCCTAACAGTAGAAATTTAAATCATTGTTATTTCGCCGACGATATCCCTTGTCCTGAGGCCTCCATGCTGTATTAGCGTTTGTATCTTGTTATCGATTTCGTCAATGCCATATTCGGGTATCTTCAATTAGTAAAGCTTTCTTCCATAGCATCGGGTCTCTTGGTTAGATCTAGGTCAGGTTTGCTATGCGTGACACAAGAGACGTGTAAGCAACCAAATCTTTCGGTTATCTTCTTCTTAAGCATGGTGCTTTATGACAGCAAATTGTTAGTCAGCCGGATAGATTACGACCGAAGCACGCATCTTCGATAATCCCTTTTGGCAATTCTTAGAGAAGTCAAGAATTTTGGCTTGTATTTTACCGAGCTTATTCCGGTATCATCGTGCCGGTATAGTTCAACAGAAATCACCAGATCTATACGCTATATTTCTAGATTCAGTCTATTTATTTTGAGAGACACACTTACTTGAATCATTCTCAGCTGAACATTAGAATACGTTCTCCATTAGTGTCATCAGGATGTATCTTGAGATAGTTATTCATTCAAAACAGCTGTAAATAGGCACTTTTTTACGCTTAACCTTCGTTTGAACTCTAGCAAGTTAGGGTAAAACCCTTGATATTAATTTAGCTGATCGTTTCCAACACACACAATTCCGTTGTCACAATTTCCTACTAACCCCACGATCTTTTTTATAACTGTGCTCGTGTAATGTTTTTAGAGGAGCATCTAATAGCTCATCTCGTTAGGGATTTTGTTCCATATAGTCCAATGTGTTATAGCATCATTGCTCTGAATGATAAGGTGTGCTTGTCTTGCTCGTTAAACGTCGTCCATAGGCATCTTTCTTGCTAATAGGTAATCTTTACTAGACACTGTTTACGTTCAAGCATAGGCTGAAATTGTTTCGTCAATGATATTTTACTGATTTTCTTCCCAATGTCCTAAATGTAACGAGGATATTAAGGTCTTCATCAGGTAGTAGCAGTAGAAGCATGCACCTCAATATTGAATATTGTTGTGTTTTAGTTCTATCTGTTACTTCTGTATACCTGAGCATTTTTATCTGAAGCGAACTAAAACGTATTGAATGATAATAATCGTCTGAAATGTAAAGCGCATTATAAATTTTCGTAATTATGCCTAATTACTGAATTAAAACATACCTGATTGCGGTGTTTTCGCATAACGATTCCGGTAAAAAAATGTATTTATTTTATTAATGATTATCTGATGACGGTTTTCTTAAAATGTTCCCTATTCCACTACTTGTTTTGCTCTATATACTCTTGATACAAAGCTCTTTCTTTTTCTCTAAAAGCCAGTTTAAGTGCGCAGTGAACAAAACCTTATCTCGAATCCAAATGTGCTTGAAATATGGATTTGTTTAGTAAAAAAAAGTGTATTTTCGATACCTACTTTGTCTCGTTTTTGATGAGGCTACAAGGCTTTCGGTCAGCAGGCCAAGGTATTTTTGTTGAAGAATGAATCGCACTCACGGGACTACTATTTAGCCATTTTTTATTCATTTCATAGTCATCTTAACACGAATAATAACACGAACGTAGGCACGCTATAAACTAAATGAACGACATAAGGAACCACCGTAGCATCTCGCCCGGCACCGGGCAGCCATGATGATTGATTTCTATACAGGATTGTCACGGATGACGAGAAGTCGGTATCTGTACGTCAGTATGAAGCAACCAAAGAAATGGGCCGAAGGCCAGTGTTGAGCCAAATCTTCATTCAAAAGAAAGAACTTAATTTGCGTTAAATGGGGCTGGAAGACTTTTATACATACAGAAATGTTTGGGAAGGGCAAGACGGTCGACAAGGGATGGTCTAATTGCCTCAAGTAAGCATGGCATCTATGTTTTGAGTTTTACGTACGGGAGGGCATTTTATTAGACGGCTCGCTCCCAGCACGAAACGAAGTGTGTCAACGTCCGGGTTCGATCCTGGGCTACGATGTGTCCCTAAGATGAACAAGCAATTACGTTACCCACCACGCTACTACGGGCTGTCATTATCATAAACGTTCCCATAGACATGCTAAAGTCATTATTCCCCACGACAATGACAGAGTGCATACGGTGGATATCGTAAAACGGTTTTGAAGGAGCTTAGGTGGAAAGACCACATTTTGCAGTCAGTGACGAATAAAATTTGGAATAAGACATTTGATCGAGAAAAATCTCATCATCAGCCTTGAAAATTTCTGACCAGGTGGAATGAATAAATAGGCTGAGAGATAGGAGAAGATTGAAACGAAAACAAATGCGTAATAGTACAACAGAGGTTCTATCACTTAACAAAAAACGCAGGGTTTCACTCGAAACCTAGTACGAAAAATGTACTATCTATTTATTGTCACTTTCGGTGACCTTCTTCCATCCCTTAACCTATTTAGTTATTTCGTTTTACCAGAAATTCTCAGATCGGGTGTTGAAGAACAGGGTTAACCAATATTTGTGACTTATTCAGTTGAGAAATGCACTTATGGATTTCCTTCGTCAATGATTGGACAAAGCGATATATACTACGTAGCCTTTCAATCAAATGCAAGATAAAGATCTGGCTTAGCATATCTCCTAAAGCTAGCTGTTCCCCTTCGTAGCTTTGTATCCACCTAAAGACACTGCGTTTCGTGATTCTCCACGAACCATTTGACGGCCGTCTCCCTTAAAAATTCCCTTCAGGCGGCTTCCATCGATGTGGGATGGCCGACCCTAGCAGGATGCGTGCTCCAGTTTAAAAATGTTAACGGTTAAACTTGCTAGAGCGCCTTTGACACTGCGGGACCTCTCAGGTATGAACTCTACACCGGACTCGACTCGAATAGTTCAGATAACTCCGGCAGCTTTTCGACTTCGGCCAAAAACGCAATAGACTTGGCATTGAAAGTGTACCAGAAACATCTATACTTCCGACTTGAACCCAAAGTAAAATTCCCTTCATTGCGCAATTAAGTAACAATAGGCTCATAGGGCAGATATATAATTTTAGCGCATATAGGCTATAAATGTGGAGAAGTGATAAAGAGATAAAAAGGGGCATTTGAAGAAACGCTATTTTTCATATTCCAGCCCCATATGGGCAAAACGGTACTAAAGTCATTATATCATTATTGAATATTCGCAAAACAACAGACAAAAAGACGAAGGATGTTAGTGGACGCACGTCATCCATACAATTTTATCAGCGCATGTAGTAGCCTCAGCTTTATTTATTAAGGCTAAAAAAAAGAATAACTCTGCGAACGTCCGCATCCAAAGCGTCCATTCCTTTAATTCAAAGGCAGAAGAATCGTATAGGACGCCTGGATCAAAGCCCTTCCTTGCAACAAGAAGGACTTTGCATTAGGACCAAGAAAATTGAACCAGGTTGCATCAAGACATATGAAAATTGGGATCATTTCTTGATCGAAACTATGGAAGTCTTACAGAGAATTTGGGTAGAAAATAGTAAGTCAGGTAACGTGTTGAAGTTTTAAGGTGAAAACATCGCTTTTCTGAAGTCAATAGACGCTGACTGTGCCTCTTAGTGCAAATAATTGTATAAAATGCACACTATATTTTTCGCTTATCTAATTTATACATTACAGCCACTCTTTTACCACCAGACGGCTAAGCTACAGACTGGCATAATACTCAAGAATATAACAAGTCTTTGTTAGCGAGTCCGGCTACACGAGTTAATGAACCGCGGTGACCTCATTGCCCACGCTCGATAAACCTTAGTCCAGCTATGCTAAATATATAATTCGAGTAAATATTTGAATCAAGTGTGAGCTGTGCTGGTTCACCACCATGCTTTCATTTTATGTGCTCTCAGTGTTTACATTGAGGCTCGTATCCTCGTTTCATGAAATGATGGTTTCAATGCAAATCGTTGGCTATACGCTTAGCCAGGGATAAGAAGCGTTCTTATGAAGTCTAGCTTGGTAGTTCTTTCTCTCAGATCGCAGCGAAAAAGGTGGCCTACACTCTAGATATGCAAGGGTTCGTTGGGTCTGCTTCAACCTTACCGTGTAGACGAGTCGTGCTCTGAACGTTACGTACAAATAGGCTAAACATACCGATTGCATAAACCACAGTTACATTGGCAATGGTTGTTGACGTTTTGTTGTTTTGACTAGTACTAACGCTGAGTTTTTTTTTTTTTTTCTGTAATGACCTGGTTTACTGTACTTTAGCGTTTCGTCAGAGGATCGGCGACAAGCTTGTTCATGTCACGGGGCTGATGCAGAGTATCCTATCGACACCAATCTCAACTGTTTAAAATGACTCTTTTATGTGGCCGCTTTAACTATAGATTATCCTTCGCTCACTAAATATGTTGGAAAAAAGACGCGGCATGTCATAAACAATCGTCATAACAACAGCAGTACAGGTGTTTTTTTGGTTTTCTTTTTTTTTTTACAAGTTCTAAAGGTAACCTTTCGTATTGTTTTCATAAAGAAATGCATGTCTAGACAATAAATAAAGTGTTTGCCATTTTTGACTTTTCCTTATTTCAAATGATATACTAATGTGTACTGATAGTGCAAAATGCACCGAGAATTTCCATTGGGATCTTAGGTAAAGTCACATGGAATTGCCTGGCTTTTCAATGTTAGTCTATTTATCCAGTATAGTATCTCGACTTTGAACAGTATCAAACACACAGCAAGAACGACTAGAAGTCAAAAGGAAGCACAATGCTACCACTCATATGCAGCAACCTGTTTCTATGTTGTACCTACCGGCGCGTGGCTGATCATAAGTCCCTTAATGCGGATCTTGGCAATCACCTCTGACGAGAACAGCAGCGTCGCAAATATATCATACCCGAACGTGATCCAGACAAGCGATGGAAACTTCTCGAACGTCTTCGTTGTGTTCAAGCTTACTGAGATTAGGCATAGCAATGCACACAAACGCAGAATACGTCGAACCCACACCTAAAAGTGATTCAGAGGAGCATCAAAGGCGCAGAGCAGTACATCCCAGAAGCGAAACAAAAAAAAGAAAAAAAAAACAATTACAAATAGCTTTCAATGGCTTTAGTCAGTAAGCTGATATTGTCGCCGTCCTCTTTGGTTCAAGTGTGCAATTGTCGTGTCTTCATGGCCTACCACTAGATCCAGTCAGGCACTGCTATGCATGTAGTACTATGCCGCATTAGGCCGGGCCGGGAGGTGGCCGGGAGGAAAGTTTCAATTCAAGATTCTAGCAAAGATATTGCAATGATCCGCTGTTGCTGTCACTAAAACGTTTCCCAATATTACTGTTGCAAAAATGACTGGACGTTCGGAGTTGGCTTCTAGCAATATGGAAGTTCCTTCCTGTGTTAAAGGTACCAAACTAGGAGCGCTTCAAGATAGCACTAATCTTTCTTGCAATATCGCTGCAATAAATCAGTAGCTGCGTCCCGTTGCACCAGGGGCTGATGAAAAGGGAGTATAATATGAAATGACTGAAGTACATGCATCTGCCTGCGCTTTGTAGCAGAAAACTAGCGGAGGCATCTCTGAATAAGCCACATAGGTTTTTGCCACATAGCTTAGGGGATGGAGACTACTGCTCTATATAGGCATATATATTTGGATCGATTTGTGGGTTGAACCTTTCTACAGCAATCATGCTATTTGGGCATAAGTCTTCATTCTAGGGTTTTTTGTTACCATATAGCTCGGCCTACTCGACAGCGTTGGGCGTCTCTAAACAAGGTTTCAGCCGAGGTATCTACATGGACATTAAAGAACGTTTCTCATTTCTATAGAACACTGTTACTAGCATAAATGTATTAATCTACCGGCTAATTGCATCATGACTACTATCTACATAAGCCTCGGTAAGCCTCGATGCTTTCCGTCTTTTCGGCGATGGCAACCAACGGCGCTATTCAAAAGTTAAGCTTTTGTAAATTGGCTCGTATGCGAATTTTTCGAAGACGGTTTCTCAGAAGGCGCATTGGCGTGCCTGCAGAAGAAGTACCTTGAAGAATTTTCTAAATGTATAATCTAGTATCAGAAAGCGTTAGGCGAACGGCACGTCAAGCTAACGAGTCAAGACAGCTGCCAAGGCCCGGATCCATGTTCATGCTTTTTCTTGCGGTTTGTTTCGGGGTGATGCCCAAAGGCTTCGCTCACCTAACTTCCTCAAATAGCAACGATCCTAACGTCCACCGGCGGCAGGTCCAGGTGGGAAGGCCTTTGTATCCAAGCAAATACAGTACTTCGCTACCTACCAATAATACCGCTACTAAATCGCCTCAAGAGTGAAACGAAAGCAATACATGTAATGTCAAGCTCAGTATGCCATTTAATTTACAGACGAACAAATAATTATTTGTCACTTCCATAACTCGCAGCCAACTGGTCCCGAGCCGCGAGGAGCGAAAAGACTTTGAGCTGTTACACGGTACCACGTTATTTATTTAAAATCGAGTCGGACTATAGAGGACAGTGGGATGCCACGGTCAACGGGTCTGTTGTCTCTATATATTCGCCTCGAGTCGTCCTAACGGAGCTCCGACAAAATTGGTGGCATCAAATGGACGACCGAGCGCATAAGCACGCTCTCTAGGATCTGGATATATTTCTTGAACAAATTTCGTCCGTATTTTTGTTCTGTCTGCACAACCGTCAGCTCTAAGCGCCGAGCTGGCTCGAGGGCGTATCGAACTTGTGTGTGTGGTGCTTCAAATGCGAACGAGGCCACTAGAAGGTGAAAGCGAAGCTTTATTGCTTATAGCCCTGAACGGCCACATCAGTTATTCACAGAGGCAAAACAAACACGCCAATAGAGTATAAGCGATAGTGACGTGCGTGGCGATGTATCACCGTTACGAACCCCTTCAAGAGACGCCGCAGCGGCTAGCATTAAATGGGCTCACTGTCTTCCGTATCGGATCGGCCGGCAGCCGGTCTCCGGCCATCTAATCCCGATCCTATCGCTGCATTTTTACGATTGAGAACATAGAGAAAATACGAAGGGAAAGAAGGCGAACTAGTGGAACATATAGGTTTGATTGGCAGGTATTTGACGCACAGGATAAGTCCCTTGACACTAAGCATATAGCCTGTGTAATTTAATTTAGTACACGGCAACTATAATTGATCATCATCGTATACAACAAGAGCGAAGGAGCAAACATGAACCAACCTTATTGACCCAATCGATGTCCGCCGACTCGTTGAAACTCTCATCGGGCCCGTAGTCCGCGAGGATGGGCTCGGTACCTCCTTTGACGCTCTGTTTACGTGCTAACATCTTTACGCACGAATCATATGGTTGCGTTAATGGTAGCAGAACTGATAGCAGCGGCCCTCTTTTACGTCGCTTGTTTGCTGTGCTACATCTTCTTCGGTGATGAACTAGTGACGAAGTTCGATGTGAAGCCAATAAATGACGTGTGCATTTGCTTCTTGTTCGCAGTTCATGATCGTTGTCTTTCTGTCTTTTTCTTCCTCTACCTTCTGTCTGGCTGCATGTTAGAGTTGTTGCTCATAATAGAGAAAGAGAAAGAGGGCCACACGTTTGCCCGCCCTCCTTGTCGGCACTAGACTGAGTCTCACAACTAGTAATCGGCATTAATTGTTTACTTTATTAATCAATTAGCGAGTTAATCAATTAATATTACCAAACAATTAACGGAGCAACTAGCTTATGATTATTATTACTATATTAGGATAGCTAACATGTAATATAAAGTACTTGGACTACGTACGCTATGGTACGGAACGTTTTTCTATATCTCTTCGTTTTCAATAATGACTAGAGTAATGCTAATAGAATAGTTGTGATGGGGGTGTCGTAAGTGAGAGCGGACGGAGCAGGACGGTCGAGCAATTTACGAGGTTTGCTTTGCAGACACAATGAACACTAAAAACAGCGCTCTCCCTCGTATGTTTTCTTCTTTGTATGCTTTTTGCTAATCACCCAGTTTCAACTTGGGCGCCTCCAAGCATTCGACAAGGGTCGGTGAATTAAGGGGACCTCGGTCGCGCACGGGACGCTAACCTTCGTGAGGTCGCCGCGGCTACCGCTTCTCGTTGGATATTTCCTGCCCATGCTTCGTTCTGAAAGCAGCGCTGTAAACAATTTGAGCAATTTATTCAAATTAGAATAAACACGGTATTGACAATACATAGCTACAAATAGAGCGACAAATCAATCACATGAAGTAGAAGCGCACAGGTTTTCCCTCTTTTGTCTAATGTCCCACCGAACGCCTAACCTACCAGGGATAATCGAAACTGGTGATCCTTTACAGTAATAGTAACAGTCACTAAACGTCGGAGAGGCGTGAGCAAAAGGCACGACAGGAAAAAATTGCCATTTTGTGATCGTATGTTCCACCGCTACGTATAATACAGTCCCTGTTGCTTCTTACTGTGATTACAACTGACTCACTTGCTAACAACCATTTTGGTATACCGAAGCCAGCTGACATTGAGGCACTCACAGCTTCACACGCACTTGGCCAGAACGAAAGATAACCAGAGTAGAATGTGTTTTGTGCGAACTCCTCAGGGTGGAGGATTTCCGTCCTTTTTCCCTACCTTTCTTAGCGGAGTGAGGGTGAAAAGCAGGTGGCGGTTTAGCGATGACGAATGCTTGAAAGCTTTAGGCGAGCAGCCAGCAGTTAGCCACTCATTCTGTGTGCTTAGTTGGGAGCCATCTTGTGAGCTCCCGGATGCAGCTGCCTGCAGCAGCTACTCATCAGAGGCCCCTACAACCAGGGCCCGCAATCAACCCTCCCCTACTTTCATCCTTGGCTTCCTTTCTTTCTCCAAGGACTTGCAGAGGGCGCCACAGTTTAGCCAATCTGGCTCTGGCTGTTAGCCATTGTCTCTCAGCCTCTCTCCCTCTTCCGACTGCCCTCGCCCTCTTCATCCCGTTGCTGAAGGGACATGTTTTAGCTGACGTTCAATGACGGTGACAACACGGACGTTAATACAACGCACGCACGCATGCATGCATGCACGCACGCACGCACGCACACACACGCACGCAACAGATATTATGGGTTCGTGACCGGGGGGTCAACTGACCAACCAGTTGTTTTACCAAATCATCGGTTAGCAGTCTGCGACCGTGTGGCGAGGGAGCAAGCAGATCTCTATGCCTAAATGAGGTGGAGATGGGTGGAGCGCCGAGAATCGGTAGCACTAGATTTTCTCCAGTAGTCTGATAATCCACTCGCACCATTTTGTTGGCGACACCTGCCTTTCTGCTCAGTTATGCACTGCAGAAAAAGCATAACCAATTTGTCGCAAATTTAGCGATCTCGGCCAACATGAACATACGAAGAACCTGTTGAGTCAAAAACATATGAGTCATCATCCGTAGTGGTAATGAGTTTGTTGCCGACAATGATAATGATATCAATTTCTAGCTTACGATCCATGTTTAGTCATATTTGACATGAAATGTAGAGCATAAGAACCTTTTCAATTATTAGATCAATAGTTGAGAATCCCTCCAAAAACAATTCTAATAGAATCGTACGTAGAATCATGTGTAAATATCTACATATCTAGTAGCTGAAAATAACGAGCCGGACAAAATCGTGCCAAACGCGTTCTTGAAGCGTCCACCATAAGCACCCCAACACAACCCAGATGATTCCAGTTGAATCCATTCATTGATTTTATTCATTTTATATATATTCACATAATTACACTTTTATAAAACGTTTTTTTTTGTTCAACGCTAATTATGGTTAGTATCCTAAGAAGTAGGAGTCGGTAGGCCTGCCGATTTGAACAACTCCGGTTGAACTGTTACTGCAGATGCGGTCATTTGCATCATTTTGGTCATGGCACGGATGTTTTATGTATTCCTTAACAGAATGTGTATATGTATCGCTCTTTTTAAGCGTTACTATTGATTCCTTATTGTTATTTATTATTAAAAACATTATTTGCATAAAAACACATGATAAATATGTTATTATTACAGATATATATATATATATATTTTACGGATGGACTTGCAAATATCGTATGGAATAGTTCGTAACTGTGAGAACATGCAGACATGGAAATGTATCATGTGCGTTAGATATGATTATAGAAGGGGCTCCTATGATTAGTACGAAATTTTGTTTACTGTGTACTTTACGAGCCCTACGTCGTCGGTTATAGCTAAAATTTACTTTCAATAGCTAAAAGATAGACAGACTACATTGACTAACCAGGACTGTTTAGCAGAACTAAACCAGACATATTAAATGACAATGCCTCGACCTCACCCTTCGAGAGTCAAGTTTTTGCTAGCGCAAAGGCTGCAGCCGCAGTTCCTAGCCAACCTAACCTTATTTACAAAGCGGTTTCTCTATAAGTATCTCTTCAAAATCCCGGCGACTTAATGAAAGAATTATTTATATTTCAATATACACCTGCGCGACTTGATAAACTCTTCTACCACAAATTTGTAGAATAAAAACAAAATAAATTTATAGTGGCGTATATTTTGATTAAAAGAACTATGTCCATGGAAAAAAATTTAAAAAACTAGGGTTCACTATCTCGCATTTGATAGTGGCTATCCTAATATGCATGTATGCAGAGCTAGTCTAAAAAGTTCCCGACTTAAGTATAAAAAGGTATCTGTCATCAACAATGTAATGCGTTGAATAATACTCGTGAACATTTTGCCGATGTTGGCCACCCAGCTATTTAACCACTGTTAAATAGTAACTACATATAGAGCTAATAATGGTTAGTGCTTCTGTAAAAATGATAAAAAATTATTACTAAGTCGTCGTTAAACGTTTACATGTAAAAAGTAACGAGCCTATGTAACTTACTTGAAATTTTGGGCAGCTGAATTAAAACGCGGTAGCATCTTGCTTGACAAACGTATAGGATGGCTAGAAACTGCATTCACTGTGGATAAAATTGAAAAAGTTCACCAAACAGCAAAGATTGTGGGCATCTTGAACAGATATTGACTGGTACGTGCATGAAAGCCGTAGCGGCATCTGAATAGGTATTTTCTGTTTTAATGCCCTGTTGAAGCAGTTTAAATGAATTGAATTTCTGACCCCGATTGATAACTACATGCGAAACGTGAATGTACGACTACCGTTCTTAAACCAAGACAGAGCTGTTCTATAAGCCAAGAAAGTGAAAGCAACTGTTCCTTCGGGGGTAATCATGGAGCTGCGTTAATCGACTACGTTGAAAACATAAAGTTCATAACCAAGACGCATCGCGTATCGTTACTTGACAATCTTAAGGCAACAACATTTGAGAAAGGGCAAATCAAGCGAAACAACGCACTGTTTCACACTACAGTGATCCCCATGGTAATAATTTATAAATTTGAATTCGAGTTGATTACATCGTACTCATTAGATCTGTACCCCCAGCGAGCAGTTTCCGGCCTCCTCGAGCTTAATGCTTCACTCAGATCTTAGAAATTTTTATCGAATCGGAAGCCCATCACGTTTGTAACGAACGGGGGGAGAGTCATGAGGAAAGGCATATAGACAGACTTAAGAGGAAACTATGCTGAGAGATGAATAAGCATGAAGGCGGCCATGAGGAAGTTGAAAAGTGCTCCGGCCACATGCGTCAATGCAGGGTAACTTGCCCTTTTTAGCTCAATTTGGTTTGAAACGCCAACTTTTCTAGTAGGAAAATTTCGTCCTTAACTTAAATAACCGTACTTCACGAATTCGAGGTGTTCTATAATAACATGATAAGTCTTTTTGAAGTCTACAAAAGAACGAGGTCGCTGCAGCATGTAAGGCAATTGCAAGGATTAAGCTAAAAGAAATACGCTACCCTACATTTGTGTTATGTATACAGCGTCTATGAGTGAAGTTAGTTTTTTGTATTATCTAAGTGGAAGATACCGAGCTGAAATGGCTTCTTGTGAACATCTGCACGTACACGCAGTCCTGCGTGAGTGCCTAAACTGACGGTGCTCTTTATGGTAAATCAAATGTCGATTAATTTGAGCCCACGCGAAAATAAGACGGACATATTATAAGAGTTCTATTTTATTAACGCTTAAATTGAACTGCATACATTTTTTCTGTTCGCACGGTCCGCTGTCTTTTGCTGACTGGGCATACACACTAACCATAATAACATAGATAGATCAGTTGTGTGAGCTGGCAGTGCACGGATATGAACAGCTAACAATTATTGAATATCCTCGCTAATTCAGGACAATACTATAATTACTATGACAATATTTTTTTTTAATCTGAAAGTCATATGGAAAGACAACAAGTGGACATGACAAATTAACCTTAATATATATATAGATATTTTTTTTGTCTGTGTGCTTGGTGGGTTTTGTTTGTCTCAACGTTCCTGCAAAAACATTGTGGTAGCAACCCAGGTCGATAATGCAAAGCGTGCACTGATGGTGGCTACGGGCAACAAAGAAAATCTACCGACTTCCTTTCTTCTCCTGCTTTGGCAAGAGTTGAGTACTTCGTTTTATATGAAGGACACTGGACAGATAGCACCACATCAAGACAGAACTCGCCCCCCACAGAAATAGCTCAATGGTATTATCGCCCAGAACATCGTGTCGTGTAGACCCCAGCCCCAAAGATGTTGCGCATAAATAGCTCATCATGATCGCTGTGTTAGGGGCGGCGAAAAACGTAATGGCCAAAAAAATCGTACTACTTTTACATGTGGGTTCCCCATCTTCTCGGACTTACAAAGCAGCAGCCTTTGTCGATCCGGATAGTCTACGAAGATCGCTTTATCTATGATCTTTATCTATGATATAACAGTCAGTCTTAAACCAATCATTTGTGCTCGTCATTGTCGTCTGCGAACTTACGTACGCCATTCGCTACGAAAATCACGGCCAGTTTCCGACGGATCAAATGCTGTTTGTCGCTGTACTCGAAGCATCGAAAGCTTCCTTATATGGATGGAATCGTGTACCTCATTCTCCGCCAGTGCTGAAGGATTTCAATATACATCTTCTCTGGCCAAGCCTAGTGTGCTCCATAACGAACAATATATTTTTGCTGGTTTTCGTTCTCCGTCCGCCCGTCCGTCCGTCTCGATGATCCTCATGCGAATTTAACATGGTTTCTATATAGTGCATTGTTTATCCGTATTTATTTACTATCCGCAGTGGATAGTTTCAGTGCTTTTTGTGCAACTATGGCTGTAAGCCAAGCTCCTGCGCTTGAAGACCACCAGCAACTAGCTTGGATTTCGCTAACGGCTTTATGTTGGCTTTAATTTTTGTGCAGTTTTGGATATTATAAAAAAGGTAAGCACATCAAAAATGTCCGCGTATCGCGTGCTTAGAAGAAATATTAAGGTAGAATATAACTTCGATCTATGCTGTACGTTTCACAGGCATGGGATTTGCCAAATGCCTCGAAATAAGTGCAGTACAGCGACTGCTGCCATGTTAACTAAATGCTATCTTGATGTAACCTATTTCATTTCGTTGAAAAGGGAGAGCATGCGCTTTGATAACGGGTCCATAAAGACTATTATAATTCCCTTTGTTTGGCTTGTGAAGGCCATTGTTTCCATTAACCATACTCGCACATCCGGCACATCGCAAATACCAGCTACATACCGTTATTGCCATATTACCTGAATACGGTCAGCCCATCGATCGCCGTCTGCAACCTGTCTAAGTTATGATTATTCAGATGAGTAGCGTAACCTACAAGCTATCAGGCACTAATCATTTCAGGCAACAATCGAACTACTGACTATCTACCTAGTTGCTACGGATTTAAGATCCATACTGTATGTGTAGGTATACAAACTCATCGGTTGGAGGCAACGAGATCAATTATATGACAAATTTATGTAGCGTATCTAGCATTAAACAACAACCAATAGCAATTATAACGCTTCTGAGAGGACGCCGACGACACTAGAGATCAAATGTGCTTCGCCTTACCATACGGTAACCTTAACAGTAGCTCGACTTAGACTGCTGATTAAATGTTCAAACTCGTAAGCAATATCTTGCCCATGGTAGAAAGAATGGTAGCGCATGTAATTACTGCTTTACGAAGGGGCCTATAAAGTCGAAAAATGCGTACTCTACGAATCATCTGGCCTGATTTAATCCTGGGAAGATTTTAATCGTTTCAGAATAAGTTGAATCTTTGATCAGGAGTCCTGTAGGGGAAATGTATGCTAGCAATGTCAGCTCGTTTGTCAAAATGGCGTCCATACATTTCCGATAAGCAGTCAAGAATACTGAGTTTGGCACACAAGCAGCATGTCAATCTGGCCATTAATAAACTTCGTCTTTCGTTTGTTTAACGTGTTAAAATGCTAGTCTGTAATAGTGAGCTAGAAGCTGTAGCTCAACTCACATAGTATCGTTGTGAGAGTCGCTTCATGCGAGTTCCAGTCAGGTCTGCCAACTTCAAAAACGTTATTTCTAATAATGGCAAGACTACTCACAGAGCTCACCTCATCGATCTGGTGTTTCGTTTTTGTCAGATGGCTGTCGTCGGCCGTTCACGGCATCGTAGTAAAAAGATTGGACAATTTTGTCAGATGGCTGTCGTCGGCCGTTCACGGCATCGTAGTAAAAAGATTGGACAATTTTGTCAGATGGCTGTCGTCGGCCGTTCACGGCATCGTAGTAAAAAGATTGGACAATGTTACGTCGTTTATCTGCTGAATTCGACAATAAACCACCGCCGACAAATTTAACTTAAGCATACACTGCGTATTTAGTCTGCTCGTTAGTCTTTTGGTGAAACGTTTCATAATAGTAATAACATTTCACAAGAAAAACCACAATCCAGACATTCTCAAGCATCAGACGTTGTAGTTAGCGGTAACCTGTCCGACAAATGCTGTCATTCCGCCAACGGCAAAGGATATAATGTCTATCTTAAGTGTGTTTCTTTTATGCAGAAAAAGTCTTGCTGTAAAAGTGTTTATTCCTAGAAATGCTCATTTATTTTATGCATTAGTACAATCTTGTATAATGTTTAATTGCTTTTTCTTGAAACTGTCAAATTTCTATAAATTAAATAAGTATCGTCGTTGTCATGCACGCTGCATAGACGACCATAATCTATTGTCAATTTAAAATCGTGTAGGTCGTGTTAACTCATGCCAGTTTATCAGGCGTGTAGGGCTTGGTGCAGTTAATGTATGACAATATTCAACTTGTTTTAATAATTCAAGTATGTGGGGTTGTTCATCTTTTTGGGCATCGGTAGTAATATTCAATTTATAGTAATAAAACTGTTTATGGTCATGACCTAAGCCTAGAATAGCTTGAAACAAAAGTGGCCAGTTGGTGCCCAGAATACGAATGAGTGTACGAATGGGGATGTCCGGAGTTCGCAGCGACCTGTAACGTAGCTTATATATATATACACAATTCCAGTTAGTTTTAACATAATAAAGGGGATTAATCATAAGAATCGTCTCCCTAGAATTGTTGTTATTTTCACAGTTGATACCCGACAATGAGTACATACTAATCGAACTGCTACCGAGGTATATATTCATAATTTCGCCATTTTCGCGACCACGCTCGTCGCGGCTTAATTCAATCGTATCTAGAAAAATATTGACCTCTGAAACCTAATGACGCAGCAGCAAATATATAGCACTCAGTTAAGTTTATATATACTGACATGAATGATACCATCTAAAAACAATACCTATCATTGCTTTTACATTCTATCGCAATAATCTAAAACTTGAGTACACAATTACAACACATTTATTGATGCCAAGCGTAACATTTATACGAGTGCGGCCTGCAACTTGTCAAATTCTTCGAAGGCAAATCGTGCCTTCGCTAAAGATGCTACTTGTTGTGCAGTAAAAACAGCCTTGATAGGCTTCATCTGTGACCGCCATGCCAGGGCAATATCTTCAGCACCCATCTGCAGCAGGCGGAACAAATATGTTAGTCGGAACGGACTCACCTGGAGAGGCTTTTCTGATGTTCGACACCATCCCTCTGCCATGGAGATTGCTCGCATCACAAGCGATTTTAATAGGCCTACCTCAAACTCGGTCAAAAATTTCTGCTGAAATACATAACCTTCTAGTCCTAGAGAAAGCGTGTTGAAAAGAAGCGCAGTTGCTCGAGAGTAGTTGTCGAACGGTAAACTCGGCTTCCACGCAGACTCCATCTCTCCTAGGAAGTCAATATAGGAAATAAACGTCTTTAGAGCTGAAGGCACCGGCAAAGATACAGGAACTTCGGGAGCTTTGTGCTCATTGACGTAGCGAAGAAATAGTGATGTGCCTTTTTGCTTAAGCATGATGATATGACTGGAAGATATCGCCGAGTGGAGACAGCATCGATCAGCCATATAAATACAGTTATTTAGAAAAACGGCAATTTTAAGAGGGTCTGATAAAGCTTCGCTTTCCAAAGCGAGGAAGTGACGAGTTAGCCGAGAAAAAACCGGCAACAAAATAGACGCTTGCGAAAGGCGCAAAATACTCTCAGTCAATGATGGAATCCATGAGGAGACTAGGTATGGACGCGAAAGATTTTTCGGTAAGTTGGAAATTTCAGCTACTTCCGTAGGCTCCAAGGCGGTTATCATCATCTCCTCCATTTCGGATATGATCTGAAGAGCTGGAACAGAGCCAACAATTAAAATGAATCAACAATACTATTCTTCATTTAATCAAGTAGATCTATTGTTTCTCTAAAAGCGTTACAAGCTAATAATAAACGAGTAGCTTTTTAAATTTCCTTGTATGTAAATATACGTCACTATAAGATGACACCTTATGCGGTTAGAGTAAATTACTCAGTTGATTTTAAATAGCATCAAAGATCTACTTCAATACTCCCATACTTGTAAAGACACGCACCCTGGATCTCTCGGCCCTAAGCATTCTCGTTGCGATAGCAAGGTATTTCGAGACGTACCTTCTTTAGAAGCGTCTGCTTCAACGGCATAGCTATTTAATAGGGCCGCTACTTGAGGAAGATCCACGTGGAGAGAGGTTGCTAGTTCATCTAGGATAGATGGAGATTCACGTCTTGCGCGCTGAGCCAATAGATGAAAAACTACACTGACTTCGCGACTGTCCTCCTGCAGGTCCAGCAATGGTAGCAATGTACCGCTGAGGAACGAATATGCAGTCTGTAGATTGTGACTGGGATCGACTGTCAAAGAAATGACTTGTGTCTTAGTTAGTGTCTGTTTTCGTTTATGTTTTATACTAGATTTCATCAAAATATTAATTAACAAGTTAATTATTTTCCGCCCTATATTTTCTCTGAAGCAGTAAGTTATTACTATAGGCACCTTTAATACTATTATTCGAGCGGCCGTCGACGATAAGCGAATCAATCGCAGTTGACGAACTACGTTCAGTGATGTTCAGGGTGCAGCGGTCGTTTGTTAAGGGTTTGATAAAATTCTCCAAAAAACCTGTCACTAGATCAGCCGACAGCTGTGCAGAGTTGCGTAATACACGTAAAAGTTGAAATGTGTTTGCTCCCTCCGATGAAATTATTAACTGCTGACTACGAGGAAACTCCGAAGTTTGCCAGCGCACCTGTTGGCGCCAATCATCCATGAACTGAAAAAGAAACCCAAAATAGAGCTATGTATTCATTTCAATGAATGATATAAGATATGGTATGTTTGAAAACTATCTAACGATTTGTATTGCAAAAAAAGTGGAGAGGGCTGGTGAAAACAGTCAACAATAAGAAATATTTGTTTAAACCGTTTCTCTGCAAAACTTGTGCTCACACAGCCCATTGAGATGGTAGGATGGGTTATTGATTGGTATAATAAAAATACTAATCACATAGAAATCCAATTGTCGTGGCGGCTTGGAAGACTAAAAGCTCTAGTTGGACAACCTAAGAGTAGCGGGTTCAAGCCCTGTCATCGATCTACTCTTGGCGGCGTGCGTGATAAAATGCAAAATCACCTCATTTTAAAGTCTCATATTGCTCTGCAATCTTTAATAGAAAAATTTAAGGGATACAAAGGTTTTCCATTAAAGTTAATAATTAGTCGCTATAGTTTTTATTACCTGGGCCAGGTAATGAGCCTTAACTTTGGCCAGCCTGTTCGAAATCGGTCCAAGAACAGAAAGTTGGGATTCTCTTTGCCGCAGCTCCAGCTGTAGACAATCCATCACCTGATCAGTGTCATTGCAGAGTGCGATTCCTTCAGCTGCCGATGAGCTACCCCCAACTGCCGCGCAACGGATTGCAGCTTCGAGATTGTGGCACAAGTTAACCAGCAGAGTTATTTTTTCACACTGACAGTGAACAGAGTAAAAACAAAACAATATTCAGAGCAGAAGACAATAAAACGCGCACTTTACAAACGGTCCACATCTCACAAGAGGAAGATTGCCTTTTACCTATATATATACATTGTTAATAAGGGCCTCCACTGAATCTACTTATAACTGGCAAATTGGAAATAAAACGCGACCTTTTATATGTGAAACTCCTTATCCAATCGCAATTGACAATTGAAGCATTTATTAAAACATATTTTTGAGGTTTTAATTACGGGAACACTCAATGAAAGGAAAAAGTTAAGCAAAACGCAACTATCAACAAGTTACACGATGCACAATGGCCTGCGTAGAAAGAAGTAGTTCTGTTTATGATACAGCTTGTCGATCTATCGATCTACAACGAAATCCATATGTTTGTTTACCCCTCCACATCGAGCCCACCAAAACGGCAGGATAAAACTAGATTTTTTGATTGATGAAAGGGTGAGCCGCGATTGAAATGATACCGATTAGATGAATATCTTTTTTTCGGATAAGAGCTATATTTTCCTATACAACGTAATGTTAATTTGGGCAAGGCGGTCACTTTTTATAATTTTGTCGATGATCGTTAAAAGTTACTTCGAAATACTTATACTGAAAATCATTGAATTTACAGACAAGCTTTAATTTTTTATGTTTACCCTTCACTAGTAAAATGGCAGTTTTTGCCGAAATGGTTGGAAGTTAATGAAATGAAACATCCTGGCATATAGCTCACCTTTTTTGAATTGATGTATATCAAAATATCCAAGAATGTAAAAAAATATGAATATAAAAATACTTTCAGGGGCTCAGTTCGGTTCCCCATAGGAGGTGTAATGCTAATTTATGCAAGCGGACTCCTTTTGTAGCAGTCCATTCGACAACCTTTTATTAAAATGTCACTGTCTGTTCTTATTATAAAAAAATATTTCGGTCCTTTTTGTTTCAACAACAAAGGGGTAAAACTGTAATTTTTGCCGAAATACTTTATAACTTACAAAGCACAGGTCATATCTTTTCATTGGATTTTATAATTTTTTATACAGGTAGAATTTGTTTCTTTCATAAAGAAGTATCATGATAGTTTGGTTAATTTGCAGGACGGTGATGGAATATCAACAACTGCGACGTATAATTCAGCATGGACCGACGGTTTTTAGAGAACCATTTTGCTTCACATTCAATTATTTATTCGACGACAGTTCAAATTAATATTAGAAGTTGTTTCTATTTTCTAAACAAATCAATATATAGGTCGATATACATTCAACGGGGTACAGAAATCACAACGCTTAGATTCTGGAGTAGAAATAACTGTAGTCCAAAGTACAACGTCTAGGTAGGTAAGGTTTCAAAGTAGTGCCGCGTGCAGGGTCAGAGATAAATTTTGCATTTGAGTCAAGCAACATGTTTTATAGTTCTTATTGGTAACCGACATTTTTGAAATTAAACTTTCCTCTGAGGAACTTTGTTACCTCGAGTAGCAGTTTAGTACTCCGTTAACGGGATAATTGCGATAATGCGATGAGGTCCCCAGGAGATTCATTCCAACAAAATAATCAATTGCTAAGGCAAGGATCAGAGGAACTACACCAAGATAAAAAAAGATATAACTGTAACCATATTGTGACAGCAACATAATAAAATTAGTACAGCAGGGTTACAGAGTCACATATTGAAAACGACGATGTGACAGTTGCTGCCGAGCTATTCAATAACATGGATGGCTCCGAGCACGAAACGAAGTATGCCTATGCCTGTATTCGAACCTAGGCCATTATGTGTCAATGCTTTTTTCTATCAAAATTTATTGTGAAAATGCTAATGCGAATCCGAGATTTTCATATTGTATATAGAGAACTATTGTAACATCTATTGGAAGAACGGGCAAATGTTGCCGATAGATTGACTGAATCAGGAAATATCGGAAAGATAAAATTATTGTGACAGAACAATTCTAAAGGGGAAAAAACGAAGTTGGTGCCGTAGGTTCTGAAAAAGTTGCGACCGGCTGACGACTGATGTTTCCAATCGACCTCTAGATTTTAGTAGGTTCGATGTTACGCAGATCAAATTTATTTCTATCGAAATAGTCTGATCAAATGTTGACTAGGACGCGGTGATTACAACGGTAAACTACTAATGTGTACTCGACCTATACTTTACGCTACTCTAATTGTAACACTAATGAATCAGATTAATTCAATTGATCAACGGGAAGTATGGCGTGAGCTGATGCCGGAAAGTTTCGTTAACCTAAAACAAAATACATTAATTATTTTATAATGCCCCAGTTATGGCTGCGGGAGCAGCGAAATGGTATCCCTCTTCAAGTCTAAACATTTACGAAAAGCATATTGACGGAGAAAGTATTATTCCAACGCTAAAAAAACAATGAGAGAAAGCCGGCCAGACGTGTGGACGTTGTATGAAACCGAATGTGAATACCTTCTACTTCCGCAATGGTCTTTAAAGAAACCCCAAAATTGTGAGGTTTTCCACATCGAAGGTTGGCCATCGGAAGGAAATATTTTTAATACTGCTATAGACGTTATGGTAAAATGGCTGAACAGAGGTCATATTCATCGATCACTTACAATCCAAAGGAGCTCTTCGTCACTTCGTTGGGTCTCGAGCGAGTACACTTTAGATCGTACTTCATCGAGCTTCATCTGAAATGCACCTGAAAAAGAACCGAAATAAATTAGATCTCTTGCTTCAATTCTAGTAGTAAGCTTGTAAAAAAAAAAGTACAGAAGTTCGTGAAAACCGAGATTTAAGAAGGGTTATTTTTTCCTTTTTATTTCGGGTATTTTAATCGTTATTTTTTTCTTCATCTAACATAAAATTCACTTTCAGTTACTGCTATGTAAAATATTGGAAACTGCTGTATTAGCTTTTTGGAAGTAAAGACCAATTAAAGCATTTCGATCACTTCTCGGATTTGCAGCAAAGGCAATTCGGAATCGAAAACTATCGAGGTATTATAACAGTCGTTCTCATTAAGCAACACTTCTTTAAAATGTCAAACTTACCTTTGCCTATGTAAGCCGAAGGTCGCGGGCTATACCTCCGCAGCACATATTCCTCCAACGAAGCCATCAGCACCTCAGCTTCTTTTAAGCGAGTCATCTCAGTCGTGAAAATTGTTTCATTGGCAAAGCCATTTAGCAGATTTTGATTATTTTCCACTTCCATTATGAGCGTGGTTTCATCTTCATTCGTAGTGAACCTGACAGAAGTACATTGTCATTACTTAGGCTTTATGCATTATTTTATACATCTTTTTATGGGCGCACAATAAATATTGCAGTGTTTTTTTATAGGCGGTCGGTATGACAGCTGAGGATGCTAGACGTGCGGTACCCCAACAGATCGGGTATATAGACAGAAAAAGCCCGCTCTCGCGCTGCACTAATGATGTCGTGATCGCTGATGTTTTTACTTTGCATAGCAGGCGATTTGTCGCATCGTGGCTAGACGAAAATAACTCAAAAATGGTTAATAATCAGATTCATTTGGTAAGCAATAAGAAGACTATAGACTGGTTGATTTTTTGGGATAAAGTATCATTTGATCTGTGACACAAGACGATCTTCAGAATACAACAAGGTGTCATCCGCACCAGACACATCAGTGTTTACCCATAACATTTTTGGGCAGCTTTCTTTCAACGGAAGACCAATTCATCATGTGATTGTGAAACTAACATTGAGATATGAGCTGCATACATTGTTAAAACACATTCGAGTAGATACAATCCAGGATGAAACATACTAGGTTGTTGCTGCATTACCCAAAGGTTAACCAAAGATAAAGAACTGCTACCAAATTAAACACCCGCTTCTACGGAACTAATTAAGGCCAACAAAATTACCTATTTATGGTCTATTTCATTGTCAACATTGAAGCTCCCTTTTTTCATTAACGTGCAGTTTCGGCCTATTTATTTACCAATAGCAAATAGCCATCCATTAGCGTAATTTTTAATAGGAACCCAATTGTTTATTACGTTGCTGTATTGACGGATCTTAGATCATTTTGGAAGCAGAATACATTTTGTCGTCGTATCATATGAGATGCTTCTATGTTTTCACGTATCTTGAAGTAACGATTTATTGACCGACTAACAGTTCATACATCTGCGCAGAACAGTACGGAGGAGCACCGAACGGGCTCTGGCAAATGGAAAGCTATGCGATTATCCTAGCCTATGTGTATTTGTGTGCGGTCTTTCGTGTCAACGGAGAAGTCCTATTTAATAACAAAAATCAGCTGTTCTGCACTAACCACTGTTTACCACAGGTAGGACGTGAACAGTCAAGAAAAATGGTCTTTCGCGCAGCTTCGTTTGAGTGTTTTGGAAAAGTTCAGGGAGTTTTTTTTCGCAAATATACTCAAAAAGAGGCGACGTCGCTTGGAGTTGTTGGTTGGATAAGGAACACCTCACGAGATACAGTGGAAGGTTTGTTTCAGGCTTTGCCATTTTTCCTATACGCTACAGTGCGTTATGTTCTTAACGTAACATGTACAATTATGAATAGGTCATTTCGATGTCACATGCCGAAACTTGGAGTGAAACGCTAATTGGATGTGCGTTAATTAGTGATAGGATATAGAAAAAGAATACAAATGGACAACATAACAACAAAACCGAAGTAACTTCAATATATAATTAAACTTTGGCACAAATAAACTGACCTGCTTATGTTACGACGTCCTGTTACGGGTACCAGCTACACAATGAATCACAGATGATAAGTTCAAAAAAAGGTTTCACTAATTAAAAGCACACGTAAATAAGTGCAATATTAACTGTCGTATCGGTACCGTCTTATGTACTCTATACGTAACACTTGAATACAGACCACGTTTCATCTAGCATATCACTAATTTTGCTTAGATCCATTGTTAGAACTCGAGCTTGCTTACACTACCGAGAACTTTATTTTCGATCACTCTATGCTGTCTTTTTTATCGTGTGATCGCCTAAGCCAGCTATTAATTATGAGATTACAGATTCATTATAGTTCTATTTTCATATCGATCATTATAGACATTATATTTTATGTTTACGTATCGACTAGCCATTTACTTATGTCTTCAGGTGAAATTCAGGGTCCAGCTGAAGCGTTCGATAAAATGAAAATATGGCTACGAACAACGGGAAGTCCCCAGTCGCAAATTGACAATGCAGAGTTTACGAATGAGAAGGACATACCAGAGCTGCAATTTAACTCGTTCGAAATTCGGAAAAACAAATAAGCAACTTACCTTTAAACGTTGTTATAAAAATCCGTAGGAAAGATATCAATTATTTGGTTAATCAATACATAAAAAGCTTAATGGTTGACATTATTTTCTTTCAACTGTAGTTAATGAGGGTACAATAGCAAGTCGTCGAGTTACTCCATGTAAAAGGCCGTAAATAAAGTTGACTGCGTAAACGTTCACCTTATCGAATGAGATAGTGTTTCATTCATTATGAGGAAAAGCTTTTTTTTTTAATTATTTGAAATATATTAGCTTTTCTTGTGTATTAGCTAGATAGGACGTATTGCATTAAAAATGCTGTGCTTTATTAACGAAACCATAATGTATCACATTGTTGACGCCAAATAAATGCGTAACGTACGAGCATCGATGGTCGCAGTTTTGCAAAGTTACGTCATTTAACGATGCAAAAGTTACTACCTTTTCATTATATATATGCCGACCATAATAATAACAGTAATTAATATTATTATTATTATTACCAACATTATCGTTATTATTGAAATCTTGAATATAAATACTGCGTTGATCGTCAAGAATGGCCGTGCAAGTGCGATTCAAATACAAGAGAAGCTGCAACAACTGGACAAATCTTCTCATTACATTGAAATCTGTTTCATGGACAGGGCTCACACATGTTCATAGAATATACATTTGTATAACGCTTCAGACTGATATCAAACAGGTCTCTGCAGGACATGACACTCAAAGCTATGACAGCTGCCTTAACTACCCACAATGCGACTACGAAGTCTCATGCCTCTACTCGTCACAAATTGGTCTTCGCAAAAAGCTATTTCAGTAATCATCTGTGGTCTTAGATAGCAAACTGTAGAATTTAAGAATGTTGCAAACATTGCGTGGTACTTGATAGACATTTCTGTTCTGTTGGTCTCTGACTGAAACGTAACCGAAAATAAGTTGCCCTTCGAATGTGCCTCGTGCTTTTATTATCCAGTATTTCTTCTGGCGTAGTAATTTTGGCGTTTATGATCTTTTGTAGAATTTATTACTTAGGAGGAGTAAATAATGAGCCGAGGATTGCCAGCTTTTATTTTGATAAGAGCTAGTCAAGACCCATATCCTGGAATATAAGCCAGTGTCGATAAACAAAAACAGATTGAGCTTGCTTATTATGCTACGCGTGTTTAGTTGACCTGCTTACTTCAAAATAGTCCATTACCCTGCAGACACACTACGTAAACCTGCATGTAACAAATATTTATCTCCTATAAATGTTATGTACAGTTGAACGAGAGCTGTTATTAAGAGATAACCTATATCGAACTGTGCAAATCAAGTTAACGGACGACCTGAACTTTGCCTATCCATGTGTCTTCATTATAAACAGTTTCCACAATGAACAGTTAACTGATCGAATGAAGTTAATTTAAGATGACCGTATTGACTCCTATTATATATATATATACATACAGATTACAACCTAATCGGTAATAAGCGGGTACGGTTGGCTTTTGAAATCGGTTTAATTTCGCGCGCTCATTTAAATCATTCGACCCTCTCTCTGAAAACGACGCGAGGAGGATGAAGCGGCAACATTCGACGAGCAGCAGCAAAATGATGGTGTCAAACTGGCGCTGTAATGCCGCTGCCTGTTCTATCCTAATTGTGTCACTGCAATAGAGAAGACGGCCTGATTAACAATTTTGTTTCAAACAAGTTTGCGTGTTCCCCATTCCCCCTAGAGCTGTTCTCGTGTTGGTTATTGAGCGTGATTGATTTCTTGAATTTTATAATTGGGTAACACCTTCGTCCGATTACTCCCATTATTATCGCATTTATCGATTGCTCCCCCATCTAACTCGCAGCAATGTTTGTGCCTCTTGAAAAATACCAGAATCGGGACTGGAGCGATTGGTCACTGATATTTGTAAGTTATCAATCGAGTGTTCGTTTGTATTCATCTCCTACATACTTTTTTGTTGAATAAACTGCGCCTCTTGAATTTATCTCTGAAGCCATATTTCCCTGACATTATTCGTACAGGCAGCAGACCATCGAAACAAGGAAGCTCCATAACAGTATAGCTATAAGGTTACATATTTGAATTTTATATTTATCTTTGCTAAGTAATTCAGCACATTAGTGGGAGGTGGAAATGTAACTAAAACATGATGCAATTTCTTGGTTCTGTTTATATAAAAAAAAAGTAGTAAACTCCGTGCAGAAAAGTGTTTTAAAAATCACTGTAATCATAAGTCTGCAGATTTCCTCTTAAAGGCGGGCTCATTAGCGGAGAGGACATATTTGAGCATACTGATTAAGTATGTAGTAAAGCCTCTCGGTTTTATACAACCAAAGAAGAACATTTTAACTTTTTGCCTGTCATGATATCAGTACTGATCATTCTTCTTCGCTATTTATTTTAGGCAGGAATTATTAATTTGCTATTTTACGACAAGGAACTAAAATTCTCCTGAAAGGTTAACCTTTTTTGCTCGTCTTCGTCGTTATATCTATATGTTTTATTCTACGGAATGTCATATACCAACATTTATATTTTCAATGAAAAATTAATCTTTAAGCTAGCATTTACTTATTTTCATTTCCTTCTTCACTTTATTGCCTTCACTTTTTTTCACGATCTGTTATTCTTATCTATTATTCTTAGTCGTCCTGCTGTAAGAACATTGTTTAAGAATCTATTTTACTTTTCAAACCATATATGACGTAAAGTTCAGTTCTTTGTACATTCTCACATAACAATAGCGTACGATTAACCGACCGTTATATGTCGTCAACCTAATTTTGTGTGAGGTCATCGGAGAGGATTGACCGGGTAAATGTGAGTATGGGGCAAAGAGTGAAGTTCTATAAACTCTTGTCTCTGTCCAAAAGGGAGATGTCAGTTTTTGAAATGAATACTATCAACGTAATACGTTTTTAAGTGCTCAGTATGTCGTTGTGGCCAAGAGCATGCCATATATAATTGGTTTTAAAGAAAACTTGGAAATCATGTTGGAATAACCTACCACTAAGAGTAAACAAAACCGTCGGCACATGCATCACATCATTCCTTATAATCACAATTAACTATGGATAAGTCTTTATATCAGATCATGCATAACCATTTTAGTTCACTCATATAACCCCAACTTGTGGGGCTATATGGGCAAAAACCTAAGTGTCTGTGATTGAAATTTAGCGTTTTTTTTTTCCTATAATAACGGTTATTCCCAAGGGAATAAATACATTCTGACTCGTATTAACTCACCATTATACTTGTAAAATTTAATAATGCACTAGAAACTATCATGGATCGACAGCGGTGGGATACCCGGGGCATTGCCGCGCTGATTACAATTATGTACAGGGTATCCAGTCGATCCTATAACGCAACCAGATTTCCTAAATATACATCCAGTTATGTCTCACTTTTTTACATGTTTGTGTTGATAGCCAGTGGTATCAATAGGCAATGCAGCCCAGTTGGCTGTGGATCTGTTGTGCTCTTCATTGGAAACAGAATTGGCAGGGTACATCCATTCGAGTTCGTTGCTACCTCTAGTTGGAGGCAATCCTTACGTCGATACTGACCCACGTCTTGCCACTGCGTGCCAGCTGTACGCCTGCCCTTCGAAAAAGATTCTCATTCTCCAACAGAGAACACCTGTGTCTCCGGTGAGTAAAGCATTTTTAAAGAAATATTGGTCTTACAACGCGTCGTGACAAGAGATTCGTGTTAGGTGGTAGTTAAAAAGAGGATTAACTTAGAGTCGTAGTGAAATCCACGACATATGGATTAATAATAAAAGTGCAATTACCTATGTAGTCCTAAGTAGAACTACATTAGTTTTTTCCATATGCCTGTTGTCAACAACCTGCATTTAGATGCCATTAAATATCGCCAAGGTAATTAAATTAATTGCTGTATTAAACCCTGAACCCAATCAAGGGATCCACAGCTACTAACAACTCTGGTATTTAGTATTATTATTATATTCCAGAGGAAAAAAATACAATGTTTGAGTAACACAAGTTCACACTTTTCAGAGTTGCCGAGGCGAGTATAGTTCCCAGCTGACTCGATGGATGAAAGAAATGAAATTTCATCTCGTAGTAATGTTGGCATCGTGCCTTTCGGAGTACCGTAGCCCAGAAGATCTGAAGGAGTATGTAGCCTTCTGCTGTGTTTGTAATACATGTAGAGCATGTAGCTTGTTGGTATTGCACATTTGTATGCTTACTGACCTGGGAGCTACAACGTTAAAAGCTGTCGGGCATTCGACTATAATAGTTTGTAGGATAAATTGGCTTTATGTGGCGGAGTCAATAAGAATCTCCTTTCACTCTAAAGTACTTGAAATTCTATCATATCTTCAAATTATTTTTTTACGTGTACGTGTGAAACGTAATAATTTGTCTAATTTTGGTTGCTATAGGGGCGCGCTGCGCTATTTATGCGGTGAAGCTGTGGACGACAAAACGCGTGAAGAAGTTATGGCTCAGGGCTGGCGTTTGTTTGAAAAGCAAGATCCATTAACGAAATGTCCCTCGCCGGAGGGTGGCGTATTTCTGATGCCGGGTGCGGGCATGGCCCGACCAATCTGGGACAAATGTCAAAAGCCACTCAACGTGCCTGTTGTGATGATGCTCCTATACTGCTCAGAAGGTACATGCACGTACACACACACATCGTAAACATTCTGTGGTGGGAAACTGTTCCAGAATGTGGTTTTGATTACAACTCTATCATAAACAAAAAAAAACGTGTAAACATATTTATAATGCTTCCAAGAAACTATAGGAGATTTGGTGATAGGTTTAATCAGAATGCATTTGAAGCTAGACAGGTCTAGTTTAGTGGGTCATTGGAAATGTATCTTTAGAAAGAAATTATAGCTCCGAATTAAATGATATATGTCAGTCTACAAGTTAATTATTATATACTATCTATTATCCTATTATCTAACTTTAGGTGATAATACGCCCGATGCCCTTCTGTTGGCCAACTCACTCAATCGGTGGCTTCATTTGGCTGAAAAAGGATGGCAGACGCCGATGTCGTGGAGCCATTTATTTGGACAGGGCCCGCCTAAGGGCATTTACTAACTTATACAACATTGTTTTTGGGTCGGCTTGACTTCTGCAGAAGCTGATAAAGAATGAAATATAACGATTATTCTTGTTGTTATTGCATATGCAGTTGTACTCTTATTATTATAATTATTACTGTAGTTATGAGTGGAGTTATCGTTACTGTATTATTTATCCGGCGACTAAAGTAAAAGTCATTAGTGTCCAGACAGTATATACCTGCGTATGTATTTTATTTAGCATTATATATATAATTAACTATTTATACTGGTCGTGTTATTCTGGATATGTTAAACGAACATAAGACATTACTCCTACTTGATATTTTAACGTTATTGCTTACCATCCACTGTTAAACGGAGGCGTTACCGTGGCTGAAGTGCGTGCACGGACAGAAATGTCAACCCACATCGTCAACGGTGTAGACTTGCTCGCTTAGGTAATGAATTAGGAAGCGTTTACTTATCAAGATAGTCTTGTATTGAAATAATTAAAATAATTAGTTCATTTGTTCGTTAATACTGCAGGTGGACTTAAAGTAGACGCAGGTCGAAAAAAAAAGATATAAATAGTACATAAAACGAATCGCTCGCTACAGCGATATGGCTTAGCTGTTATTATTCGAATGAACTGCAAAAGCAAAAAAACTAGATAATAGTAATAGTAGTAAGAAAAGGGAAAAGAGCCACAAATAAGAGCTAATGAGCGAATATAAAACGTGAAAAAAGAGATGTTTTAGAATTATGTCTAATGAGATAATAATATATATCTATATACACATATATATTCTGAAGCAAACGTTGTTGTTATTTATAAATTCGGGACGTCCTGGTGTTCAGCAGCTAAGATTAGAGGAAGCATTTTGTGTAAATTACTCATCATTACTTTATATACTATATTTTGTGCTTTACCTAACAACAATTCTATAAGAGTTGGCAAAAGCTATCCGGTTAGACGTTGTACATTGTATTGGAAAATACTGGAACAAGCTGCAAGCACTTCCACATTTACCCTGACTGAACCTAAAGGTTGTGTACCGTTTCAGTTCCATGCAGTGATAATATAGGCCAAAAGTAATGAATATATCCTTAGTATTAAAGAAATAAGCAGGCTAGGTGAAACCTCTAGCGATGAGGTTTACGGTTGGTGCTCAATTGACGTTTATATCGCTCGTTTGTCTAAAATCTTATTAGCATAAATAAACAAAGCGATTTATCATCTCAGTATAAAGAGAAAAAGTAAAAGAGATCGTTTTTAGAGCCTCCAACAAAAGTTCCTGCATGGGATTTCTCAACTAAGAAATAATACCGTTTAAAAATATTCAAATAATTAACTTACATTGCAGGTCTACGAGCATTTTGGAAACCTTGCATCTGTTTATTGCATTTTACTAACTCTTGTTTCTTATGGCTTGCTTCTTCAATTATTTTCAAAATCTATTTTGCTTATAAGGAGCGTGAAACATGCACAAGTACTCACAAATTGAATTGAAAGTAAAATTCAGGGCCTCTTCCGTGACTCATTAAAAAATTATTTTTTAATAAGCTAGAGTTTTACAGAAACTTACTAAATTTAATAAAATTGTAAAAAAATACACAATTCGTATTCTGCTTTTGCTCTTTTATAATTACCGATATATCTTTTTGACTGCTTGTTGTGACAAAATGTGAGCTAAAACCGAATTAAAAGCGAACTTGTTATTACAAACAGCATTTGGACGTTTGATATGTTTTGAAAATATTTTTAAAAAAACTGGGTTCGATTTACGATTTCAAAAATTATATCATGTCTACCAACATGATGTTGACACCATTGCGGCCACTAGAAAGTATGCGCGCTCACTTGCATCATGCAACAGATTGGTACCAAATTATGGCTTTATGTTTTAGGAAACTTTTATAATCCTTCGTAAGATACCGCTTCTAAAGAAATACCTAGTAAACATTAAAGGTCGTTCAAGCTATCAAAGTAAACGTCTTACCTGGCTAGCTTTTTTCAAATAGGAAGATGTTTTTTCTTCGTTTAGTTTGTTATTCCACCTACATTGGACACTAGTGAAACTGCAGAACCATGCCGAGGAGCTCGGCCACAAAAAAATAACGCAAACGTTAAAAACATGAAGTTCAGGAGGAAAGACAGATTTGAAAACATTAAGCAACTGTCTGGCCAGAGGAAGGCTAGTCAAGTCCGATATGTACCTCGGCTTAGTGTTAACAACACCGTGCAGTCATTTCACGACGTATGAGTCAATGGTAGCAGCAATCACAATTGGAAATCCCTACAAGCTTTTATTAGCCATTGCGACGTAACTATTCAATATGAACATAGCACTAACTGCAACTCGCGGTTTCCCTGTCGACTGGAATGATCTAAGCATTTGAGATCCAGCGATGACAGATAAAGTTCAACCTACGTTCCTGAAATCGCTAGTCGGTTTTTACACTTCATCCCGGAATCTCCTAGTGTATATGTTGGCAGACAATTCATCGTAGAGACATTGAAGACACCTGCAAAACGTTCAATGTGTGCGAAACAGCAGCATCTCGTATCTTCATAGGCAGGCGTAGGTGAAAAGATATGCAAATGGATTCTTCTCTTTTGCACATAGCCACTGACGGCTGACAATGATTGAAGACGCACTAACAGAATAAATTATCATAGAGTAATTAGGTTTTGAGTTTATAAATGTCATCGTCTGGTTTGCAACACGGCAATACAAGAAGCAGGAATGGAAAGCGTATATTTGCAATGAAAATGTTTGCAGATGCTTTTGTAAACATTGTCAGACTAGGTACCGTAAATAAGCTATTGGGCGATGTAGTCAGGCCCACTAGTAGATTTCTAACCTTTTAAGATGCAGTAATTTTTAGCAACGTATATTTATATTAGTATATTTACACGTGTTTTGTTATCTGTATTTACAAGCAAATGCTTGCAAAAATTCCCTCATTAAAAAGCATTAAACCATAAGATATAAGCTTCAAGGCCGATGATACCAAACCAAAGAAGATGCCAGTTAGAAACAGCAGGAAAAGATACGAGATAATGCATAATTTTAATTTCGTTAATTAAACATAAGATGACTGATTTTTGTTTAATTTCTTTGTTTACCGAGTAAAATGGATGGTGCTGCCGAGTTTGTTTACCCGCAGTTTTAGTTTTATTTGCAAATCCACAGGATGTTATGTCATGTACCATAGTTTGAAGATAGGAAGACTAATCTGCTAGTTTAACAACTGGAGTTCATGGGTTCCACAAGCTAAATTGCTCGTCTCGATTTATGAGCAGTTAGTGTGTGAGACACTCAGTGTAACGATTTTATTTATTTTTTATATTTATATTTACAACTAATTTAGTGAGGTTTCAAACACACGCATGTCATCACGACGAGGTGGCCGAGTGGTTAAGGCGTTGGACTGCTAATCCAATGGGCTCTGCCCGCGTGGGTTCGAATCCCATCTTCGTCGAACTTAGTTTTTAAAAAAACAGCGCAGATTAATAATCTGCTCTAACACAAATACATATAGAAAATAATAATAGAAATGTTCACTTGTGAATATGTGAAAACCATATTTAATTTAATGGCAACGATTGGTTAGATAATTTAACTGCTACATAGACTTAATTACTTTTAACGAATCTTAATGCATTAATCAGATGCAAAGATCAGTGGAAGTAAACAAGGGCCCACCGAAAAATATGGAACGTTTGTGTCAGCCAAGGGTTAGTTGTGAGCGAAAAGAAGAACCGAAGCTGCTTGCGCTGCCAAGTTTCAGTGTTGTCACGTTCAGAAAGACATGAAAGGTGTTATTAGTTAAGAGTGCTCATAAATTTTGCGCTCAGTGCCAATCGAGAAAAGCCTCTTTGTTGTACGTTTTCTTGATCGTTTCATTAACTACATAGAAATCAAAAGTCATAATCTTAATCAGTCAAAAAAGAATTTTTACACATCTTAATTAGATTTTGAGATAATTTGTATATTGTGTACAGTTATACTTTTTTACATCAGATTTGGAACTATTAAAAGGAAAAGCTTTTGAGAGTACATAATTAATTTTGCGAGTGGCCATTGGTTATGTAGCGAATCAGAAGTAATTCAATAACTGAAGCATAGATATATATATGAAGTAGCGTGTTTATATTCTGCCTGGTGCAAAGGGAGCCTTAAAATGCTGTGTTCTGAGCGTAACTATCTTATTAGAGTGTAAACGGCTATGTTGCGTGGGACTTTGTTTAAACTTTGTGAAACGAGGTAGTAGAGGTAATCTTTATAATAAACAAATTCTATCAAACATGGTAAGGCCAAAGAAATTAAAAATAAATCAGTAATCTCCCCTGTATTGAGGTGCTCTCCTTCTGAATTATATCATCTTGTATATTTACTAGGTCAATAAGAACGTGATTATTGCGTACCGTACTCTAAAAGAAAAGAAAGCACTCGAAGAAAACGGGGAATTCGAAAGTGACATTTTCCCCTTACTTAAAAAACACGCTCATGGCATTTTACAGTATTTTTGCCGTCGACGAGACGTGGATAAGTGTGTTCCGACTATCAGGAAATCATCACGCGAGAGAATGACATCGAACAGAAGATAATGCGACTCTGGTGGCAGTATCGAATAGACTGAACAGTAAGGTGATGCACAAAATTGCAATAGCTGAGTGGGAAATTCGCTACCACAAGACACTGTGCGAAAGGAAAACGGTTAATGCCACTAGATATCTCTTAAATAGCCCATAGATGATGAGAATAGCTATGGTCATGCAAATCACAAGCACCCAACTATTGAAACACTTCCAGCACGTTGGTTTATCAATAATAAAAAGACGTACATTGAACATATACTCAAATACCTTTATTCTAATCTGCATGATATAGAAGTTCTTCAAATTTTTTGCGTTATAAGTTAATAACATCTTGTTTGCTGAGTTCATGCGTCATCACACGAAAGTTATTGCTTCGCAATTTTCTACTGAGGTTCGGAATGAAGCGGACACTTGAATTAACGCACTTCTTCAGTTTTTTTTTGGAAGAGGATTTTCTATTTGACGAGACCAATTCGTGTAGGCGGCGGACGTATCAAATCAACTTTGTACCCAATCAATGGTCCCAACACGAAGGGTGACTTGAATACGTCCACAGTTTATACCAGCTCAAGATGCATCTTCACTTGATTTGCAGCCTCAGCAGTGGAAAGGCCATTCTTCTTTATATAGCAGTAATTTCTCGATCCCATCTTATGAAAATATGATGAGTATACAAGAGGTTAGAATCGCTACTGGAGATCACGACTTTATTGCCTGGAACAAACATTTATGTAAATACTACGAAGAATTTCGAATTTTTCTGTCTAATTCCATTGACAGTCGATTACCTCGTAGAGCAAATTCGTGAAAAATCTATACGTTGAGATCATTTAAAAAATACATACTCAAGTGCCACAAGCCAGTCACGTATAGACTTATTAGTTATGTTTTTTACTGTTTTTTAAAAACGCTCATCTCAACAAATATTTTAATGGGCTTGGATTACAACTGCCTTTAAAGTGGTAAATTTTCTCAGGTGACTACGAAATTAATCGCGCGTTTAAATATTTGGCAATCATACATTCGGGTGAAATTTGATACTTTTTTTTTATCAAGGGGGCTGTCTGTAACAATACCTACCTTTATCGTACTATTATTAAGTGAGACCCTTAGTACCACAGATAATAACTCGAAGAGCTCCTGGTCTGAGCGTGTCAGTGAAATTTAAAACTATCCACACCTAGGGTAGACTAACATTTAATATCACGAATAAATATGACAGAGAAATAAGTACGTTTAGGTGACTTTTTTGAACTGGAAATTCAAAGCTGCCGAAAATTCTTTTTGATTTTTATTTGTTTGGCCAATACAAATTTTCATTGAGAATTTGCTTAAAATTGTAAAATAAATTAATCTAAGGGTCTAAGCTCATATAGAAGGTTTTACGTTATTTTATTTTTTTAGGTCTACCTTCATCTATGTAAAGATTTCGATACACTGAGAATTGTTTAATTAAACACAAGTAAGCTCTAGCACGACTGCTGCGTTTATTATGCAATGCTTCATATGACACTGACTACAAATGTTCATTGACCTGGTACAAATAATTTGATTAAAGCGTTACCAATATAGAACAACCAGCTCCAAAGAGGGAATTCTCTGTACCAATATGTTGAAATAAGAAAGAACGTACTATGTTAGACTTTTTTTTATGATGATGCGTTTTTAGGCCCTTAGCATATGTTGTATTTGCTCACAGTAACGTTCTCCCTTCCACAATGATTGGTTTGGCTCATTTCGTGAACTAATCCTCATCAAAATCATCCGACTATTATAGGTGTACCGTAACTCTTAAGAGATGTTGGCTTTTGGTGAAGAAGGTAAAGGATCCTTTCAATGACTGCTTTCCAATCGATTCTTAATGTATGCCAATAAACTAGACAATTTGTTTATATATATATATATGTATATTTAAGGTTGTTTTCAGCAAAATTAAAGCTTGTTTTGAGACAATACTAATAAACTAAATAAATTCCATTCCGATCAAAGGCCTTCTGCCATTTTTCTGGTAACACTTTCATCTCATTACTATAGAATTCCTGTGGTTTTTAAGCCAGAAATTGCTCTCATCTCTTTTTATTAAAATAGAAATAGACTGAAGTTTGATGGTGAAATATATGAGCAGTATGGCAGATACATCGAAATTTCCTATTCAACTTCTCTCTATTTTTATCAAGCGGTTAAAGGTGTATATGTTTTAATTGTGGAAGGCGACGCCTTTTCTGTTCTCTAGTTCTGTAATTTTTTTTAGTCGCTCGGCGTAATTGTTGTCTTGTTGATCGCAAAGGTTCTAATCATTCTCGTTGGCAGGTGGCAGCAATAATTTATTCAGCTTTTTCTGGTTCCACGAAACATATAGCGTCGCCTTATTTAGCGTAAATCTAGGTTTTACCACAGATTGGAAGCACACTTCTTTATTTTTCTCTATTCGCCCCTTTATTTATAAAATGAAAGACGGTCAATTTTTTTGCCGAACATCGAGCTTTTTTGTAGTCAACTTTTTTAAGTGACTTAAAAAATACCAAAGCCATGTCTACTTACGTCTCGGCCCTGCTCAACTTACGTAATAATTCCAACAACTTTTTTCGTACTTAGTCGACCACTACGAAGAGCATATTTGACATCGAAATTTTCAGCGGAAAAGCGACAAAATCATCTTAGAGCCGTGTCTCCCAGTAACCTATCTTGACGGTGAACAGCACAAATTTTTTATGGGTGTGGGCAGCATCTGTGCCTTTATCGTAGCAAAACTGTAAGATATAGCGCATTTTTGCAGAATTTCACTTATTTTCAAAACATCTTATCTTGGGTCTGAATAAATCTGTTCCTACAATTTTAAGGCATCTAGTACCGGCAAATCCCGACCCATATAGTAAATGTGACTTTAAAGCCATCCAGCTGAAAGTATAATCAATGCTTTGTCGACAACCCAATAGGCTGGAACAAAACTGATTCGACAATTTTGAGAATTTTCGTTTGATTTTTTCATTTTTATTTCTAGTACCTTTTACGCTCTTGCTACCTTATTAAATGTAATAAATAATCAAACTGTAAAATGATATTTGCCCGCCTGAATTCAGAAATAGACGCCAACAATTACTCCTTACAAAGGTCTGTACAGCAAGTAGCGGTTCTTAATATTAGACTTTACCCGTTAGACTGAGGTTGCTTTTTCCTTTTTACAAAAATGTTAAAGGATGTAAATGAATAAAATTTTTCTAGTAATAAAGAACTTAAAAGGATTTTATTTGCATCACTGTCAAATACAAGTGGTATTTGATCCAATATCGGAAAACTTTGACTTGATTCAAAAGCAGATCACCAATGAGTAACCGAATGCTGTGAACGCATTTTTCTCTGCCTTGTATGCCTTAACTGTACGGATTCTACGTAAAGGGATGCCTGTAAAAAAAGACAGCGATGCTTAGCTAATAGGTTGACAGAACTTCCTCAAATAGAACAGAAAATTGAATGATGCTATCTAAGGAATTTCAGAAGAGCAAAGTAGGTAACGAAACCTTCGAAGGTCAACTATTTCCAAAGGGCTATTCGCTAGATCTGACCAATTAAATCTCTTTTGTAGCCTTGCCATGCATAACACTTATGGTAGCGCTGCGGAGAAGTGTATACACTGAGGCTACTGCCCAGTAATACTGAGAAAAGTCAAAATAACACGAAACAATGTCCAAAGCTTATAGATAGCAATAATAACCGTGTTATCCTCATGTGTGTACACGACCCAGATCAACCAGCCTGACTAGCTACCAAGCTAGTCACCTTCATAACATAGTAAACATGAATTGGTAGCTAACTTGAATTGTTAGTCAGCTTTCCCCTTTTCTCTCCCTCTTCGAGAAAGAAAGAGGGCCCTCGGACCACAGACCACGAAAGAACGAGCGGCAGAGGTCGAGGAGTGAACAAATAAGGACGGAGGACGAAGGAAGAAAAATACGAAGGATCGCAGCGTGTGAATTGTAATAAGGGCATTATCTGCCACTTTGCCTTCTTTTCCCCATCGTTTCTAGTCTTCTGCAGTTTACTCAGTTCCTTGGGGTCTGTCAACGATTTGGCCACCTGGTAGTGACGCAAAGAAAAAATGGCCTCTAAGCCCGCTCTGTGCCATTAAGCTGCCAGAACCGTTTAGGACCAGGAATGAAGAAAAGGACGAGGGAGGACTACAGAGAAGGGACAGGTCTTACGACTTCTTCTGTTAGTCTTGGTATCTAACTGTTTCTGAGAGAATCTGGTGGTTTAATTTGTTAGGATCTATTTTTGTTCTAAACTAGAACAAGCCAACTTAGCTATGCAGCTCTGTCGAAGGTATGCAGGTTAGGCAATCGACGGGAACTACAACGAGGTACAATACATGCGAGAAGTGGCCGACTATAACACCTTTTGTGACACTAGGTTGCGAAAAACGCCATTTAGCACATAATGATTACTATAAAAAAAATTTTTAAAAGTAGTATATGCATTCAGCAACGTTTATTAAACCATAGCGACTTTCAATTAATTTCTATCTAAATTTAAGGTCGGTCCATTCGGGTATATATAGGCGGCGTCACAGTATATAGATTTTTTTTCAATAAAAAAAATCAGTGGTAAAACCAGATTTCATCTTCTACTTTAGGTGGCGATGCTAAACTACTTACGATTATGGGTTGATTAGTAGATAGATCTTCTTTATCTAATTAGTTCCAGTGGTGTATAGCATGCAAGCGTTTATCCACATTCTGATTTGGTTTCAATTACGGATACTACCGCGATGAAGTAAGCGAAAATTTCAAAGCAGGAACGTTGGGTATGAACTCTGACAGCCTGTACCTGCTCTTTAAAAATAAAGGTATTCGGCGATCCGATGCCTCGGACAATTAGACTTTCGACCATAAAAGTTAGCATACACCACACAACAGGTGTGATTGAATAAAAAAAATATTTGCGGTAGCTTTATTTATTTTTTATACTAATCTTTCGATAAATAAGTTATATATAAGGTCTTATATAAGAAAAAGAGGTTACATGGACCAAATTTTCTTAAAGCCATCGTTGAAAATAGCCAATGCCACGGGAACGAAAAAAATATATCCGCATATTCGCCCCAGACCTATCTATTATGAAACCTAAACTTCATTTGGTTTCCTGATAATGTTAATTGAAGAATAAAAAAAAAGAATCGTTGCCCACATAGCCCCAAAAGGTGGGCTTATAAGGGTCAGAGATAAGGTTATACGAATCTTAAATAATTTCGCACAAATAAGTCAAATATTCAACACAATTAAAGGGGAAATGCTATTTTTCCTAGAAAGGCCAGCGATTATTACTAGCGAAGACCATCGTGGTAATTTACTGTCAAGTTTGGCACGCAACAGATCCACTTGAAATTCATATAACCTAAGTACGAGTTGCGAGAAAATTGGTTAGAAAAACGATAACGATATAGAGCAAAATGTTCTACAAAGCCAATTTAACCGCAACCAAGTGGGTAGAAATATTTTGGTGGTGCCGGATGCTGCTATAGATAATTAATCATTTCAGTTTTTGATCGCGATTATCCGCAGTGTGAGGCATACGTTGACAATAATGTCTTGTTCGAACGATGCATTATGTTAACAAAATCGTTAATTTTTTGTAAAAACCACTAAATCTGACATGTTGATGATAACAACGGCATGCAGTACTGCGAACGCGAGAATACGTTGCCCTAGTTTTACTTGACATGTCAACATATAAATACGCATTCTGTAAAGTTATACTCTGGGACAAGTTAGTGCTTTTAGTTACTTTATGAAATGTGCAACGACGGCATCTGGTCGAAATGTGATGGCTTACATAGATCTATCTTAGTTTGGCTTATATAGCACCCAAAGTAGTCATGCAATACTATTCAATATGATGATTTTTAAAGAATATAATTTTCTTTCAACTTGCCGTTAAAATATACCTTTGAGGTAGCCAAAATTGCCGTAAAAAATGGGGTGATTCGTTTGCTTTTTTATTGTTTGATTTGATAAAATTTAAAGAATGATTTAGTTTCCCGATACAGTTCCATCTTTTATGTTTAGTTAAAAAGAAAATACAGTAACACAAATTGTACTAAGTTTTTGAGTTGTTTACACCCGAAAATGAGTACTGAAATTCCAAGTGAACGTTGCTTTACTGGAAAGAACGGAGTGGTCCATATAGGCCCTGTCCCATATAGCCTCGTTTCTCCTTTAGTGTGTTTCTAATCAAATAGTTTGAAGCGGATCCTATTTTTTATTCTATGTCTTACTACTCCATCATACGGGCATACGACCTATAATAATAACTTTCTAATACTTTAGGTCGTTCAGTATGAAAACGTCTAGATAACGTAACCTTCGACTCTTCGAACTTTTTAAGTTCTTTTATTTTTAATCGAAGTATACGCCATTGCTGTCTGTGATGTTCTGCCTTTTAAATCACAATGTGTGTCGCTGTCGGAGATGTCTGGGGACGAGAGTCTTGAAAGATCATTTCGACCTTGTGCTAGCATTTAAATCGGTAAGTGTGCTGGATGATAAAGAGCCTCTAACTGTAACATGCGGATTAAATAGAAATTGTTAATTTCTCACCCATTTCATAAGATCATAACTAGAAACTAGTCGATTTATGAATCACTGCAGTATCTGCTCCCTCGTCAGATTCAGATATCGGTAGTCCTACCTCACAAATGGCACGAATTTTGTATATGTACTCAGTGTAAGAGTAGTTCACTGATCCTGATTGTTTAACATGAACTTTCGTTACGGTTCTCTTGAACTTATTACTTCAAGCCCTATCAACATAATAGAATCTATAAAGCTCTAGTGTGTAGATACTTGCATCAGACCACCAAGCAGGCAACATAGGCTATTGCAGCCGTACATTGGCTTTAAGTTAATTTTTCGCCAGATTGTGCCACCATTCTCACTACTGCCACTATTATATCGCCAGATTATCGTAGCAGATTTTTAACCACAATTATAATCACATAGGCCTTGGCGTCTGCGCAACAACGTAAATACAATACTGGTATTGATCAATTTTATCTCAGTTCTAGTTTAATAATATTGCACCTTTTTCAAAATGTTATTTTACCAAAAAAAAATAACAGTGTGAGTGTTGTTCTAGCTAATCGTTGTGTTCGTTACCGTTGTATCCTGAACACGCGTAGACAATGCTTTGCAAGTACGTATTTTGCTGCCTTGATTTAGATGAACTCGTCCAACTTTGTACAATAACAGATTTGAATTTTTGCAGGAACGTATGAATCCCAACTGAACTTAGTGTATAACTCCGGATAGTTAATGGCTGTGTCGTTACGAACCACTGAGTTCCATAAGCTTTAAGGGAAATTCAGGATCTAACCGACTAACGGCTTATCACTTATCTAATATAAACAAACAGCAGCCGAATAGCAGGTACCAATATTATTAAAAGATATTAGAGTGCAGAAACAACTTTTTTTTTTAAATAATCGAACGATACTCTTGTCGAAGACCATATCAATGTATACTGTAATCTTGTGAACCAGAATGGATATTAAAGTAGCAAAAAAAAAAAAAGAAAAAAGTTCTAATCAAAACTTAATAATTGCTTTCAGTTAATACAATCTAGTTTATTTTACCCCGTTTGTATTTTAGAAAAGGATTCTTAATTAATAGCATGATGCGAGCCTGGAAATATAGAGAGGCGTGTACGATTCTGGTTCAAGTGAATGCAGAACGGTTGTATGTCACTTAGTTGATATTCGCGGTAACCTTTTGATAAGGCAAAAACATACAAATGCTTAATCAACATATGCATGCATTCTGCGTGGCTTTCACTATCAATCTGATCCTTTGGGAATTGTAGATGGCGTCTATACTGTTCCTTCATCCACGCCTCTACATTTGATACCTTAGGTCTCTAGAGCTGCTTTCCAGGCTACTGACCCAAGGGAACTTCTATAGACTGTACTCTTTTGCAATCGATCGCTTTAAGCTATTGTGCACCTGAAGCTATATCGACAAACCGGCCAGTTGGAACCGTGATAGACCCTTTTTGGTTGCTCTCAGTAAACTGTTTCCGACTGGCACTTGCCTGTTCCCGTGACAACTTAGTGGGTAACGCTAATCTTAAGGGCACGTTATGGTCCAGGTTCGACCCAGGGCAGGGCATAGACAGACAGTTCGTTTTCCTCTGGGAGCCAACAGTCTCCTAGAATCGCTACACACGTAAAGCTTGAACTATACGGGCCGGCACTAGGCTAGAAAGTGTGAATTTACGCTTAACGGGCAGTCAGAGGAGCGAATCCTTTCGATAGGACGAATAACAACACCCTTTACGTAGAGAAATGGTATACTGGGGTGTCGAAAGAGGTAGCCTATTCAATTAATCGTCAAATTGTTCGATCTGTTTTTGTTGGCGACATGATTCATGACATTTACATGTCATAACTTATTTACACAAGTTATGAATTCGGAAACAAAGATCGCTATTCCAGATAGGTACGTCTTATTTAGTTGCCTGAACGAAAGCCAAAACGCCGAATACCAAATACTGCTCTAAGTGCCACTTGATGTAAATTACTTTTGATATATTATTATTGTTACAATATACAATGCTATCCGCAAACTGAACGCTAAAACCAACCGCTCCGTTAGGTGGATATTGGTTGGCAATGTAGACTATGTTATGGCAATCCCGCAATTAACCTGGTAAGGTACTCTGTAGACTAATGCTGACATGGGTCAATCAATTTTTCGTATTCGCGCCTTTTTCAGAAAGAAAAACATAGCAAGCGCATTCGTGTGAAGACTATCGATTGCTATGTATGAAACAACACTTGCACGGTAATGATAATAACCGTAACCATTGCCATAAGCAACACGTCTTGTAGGTCTCACTATACGTAAAAGGTGCGAGTATCACTCACTGACTCATCGGACGGAATAGCCAACAAGCGATAGAAAGTAACATGACGTATAGGACTTCGAAACGGGACTGTCGCTCTACAATGTAGCCGAAGCCCACGTTAGGCGATGGGTGCTGAAACCGGATTTAGTTGTGGTGCGGGCTCTCTCCAGGATAACCCCCGTAGTACTACCTCATGTTTCGGAGCCGAAGTGATAGAGTTCATAACCGTGACTGCGCTACCAGGTCTCTGTAATTTTATCTGTAGATGGTACTACCATATATGTACAGGGTGATATACCACAGCCTTCAAAACGTGTAGCTAAGCATGGTTCCTCAGAATGTATTCGCTTCATTGCTGCTCTGTAGAAATCTGAAGCACGGTTGCGCCTGTAACCCTAGAGTGATATTTTTCTTAACGGCGAAATGGTTTTGCTTCGGGTTGTTATCGGCATACGTAGAACGACACTACACGCCACCGTATTACTACGTTATTACATAGCTATCACGATTTTTGTGGAGTATGGGGAAGTCGTCCAGCGGACGCTGTTCTAGCGGAGAACGAGATAGAAAACAAAATGCCTTGCGAAGGGCTTAAAAAACTAGCGGTAACTAAGAAGCTAAAAGCGAGAGCGCAGACGACGATGCCACTGGCCGGAGGAGCGAGTGATACGCGCTTAGGGTGAATAAATTGCGAGCGACGGTAACAAAAGACTGAAGACAGTTCGAAATGTATCGTGACGACTAAGCTTGCTCGCCAAGCTAGCGTGTCCATCGGACACTCGGTTTCTCTTTTGGTCCCTCTTTCCTGATTTGCGCCTTGTGCGCATATGCCTTAATAGTCACTGAACCGTAGCCGACAATGTTACAACTGGAGAGGCCTGCTATTACGAGCGTTCGGCTTTTTATAGCGGTAGGGTTTGTATACAGCAGTTAGAGGCGCATCAGCAGCAGGCTGCCACTTAATAGTGTGAGGATTCGTCGACCCATATGGAGGTCGACCAAGGAAAGCAACAAAGAGTTGGGGGCATTTAAGGTGCTTTTTGCTCAAATATGAGTATAATTTATCGTTTTGAAAAACAATGTCCCTGCTTGCTGTTAAGGAGTAATACCAATACACAAAATGACTATTATTTTAGAAAATGATATAAAAGGCATAGAGGCCTTGACATGTGCACCGTTCGAAACTTTTATGTACGAATAAATGTTACTCGAATTGTACACTGAAATACTTACCCTAATGATGGTATAAAAACCAGGAGGAGCGGCCGAATCAAGACCATCCATAGAGAATCTGAATCCACCAGAATAAACTATCAAAATGCTACTGGATTGGCGATCAATCCGAGTTATAACGCACGTAACCTAAATATTAATTAGTTGGCTGAAACTATTATAGTCAAACCTATTTTATTTATTATAACAATTTATTTATTTTATATATTATTTATGTATTAACAAATTATATATATATATATAACAAAATATTAATTTGGCTTCTTATGTTTTCAGCAACACACATTAAGATACACATTTCTTGTTTTCAGTAAAAATAGTTGATTTTTCCAATATAAATCACTGATGATCTGTCTCCTTAACATCGCCCAAAAAATTTACTTCGGCCTTCATTCTATAGTGTACGCTATTACATTACCAATACCGGACAATGAATCTTTAGTATAACATTGTATACACGATATATAGTCAATAAATCCTGCTTACTTGAATTGTTTCACTAATTTTAAGATAATTAGTTACAGCTGTTAACGGTTCACTAGCTAAGTTTCCGCGTAAAGTAATGCACTGATGATGATTTTAAATTGTGTTATCCATGTCGTGCTACCTGTTTAGAATGTGTTAAGCAACACGCTGGAAATATTAAAAAAAATTACAGAATATCCAAATCTTTACCATTTTTGGTTTCCCCTTTCAGTCAGCTTGCGCGATATTTTTTCGTCGTGGTCCCATTGCTTACTGTTTTAGATTCTGGACTTTCCTCGTTATCAGTCAGGTTTTGGAAATGATTACTCGTTAACTGGTTGGATGTATCACTCTAGCCTTATTGGCAATATATTCTATGGCTGCATTGTCGCTGAACGCGATATAGCCTTTAGGTTGAAACAGACGAAATAGAAAAGCAGTATCTCCTGATGAAGTCAACTGAAATTGAAGGTTAAAATCGAAAGCCCTTCAGAAGGAGTATCACGCTCTGCTTATGCGCGGGTGCCTGCAGTTGGTGCGCGACAAACAAAAATACGCCAGCAAAGCCGGCATGTCAACTCAATGCACAAATAAACAAAAACTCTATACGCTTTATGATTTCCGCAATTTTAGAAGGCATAGAAAAGTGTATCTGTTTTTAACATATCCACACATATAGTAAACCGAGAGCAAGCTGTATTAAATTGGCTCTATCTGGTATCAAAAAGTCATGCTATAAGAAATTGCTGCGTTGCCGGGTTCATGGTAACTCGCAGAATGACAGGGATTCCGATCGGAGACGATTCGATTTAGGAGTTTCCATGGTTTCTGTTCAACTCAAGGGCTGGAAGTTACGTTATCGTTCGTATTTGCTTTGTTTTTCGTGTCCAATGTAATTAGTAATTTAAGAAAACCGCCGTGAAACCGTCTAATAACAAATTAACTTATGTTTGGAAACAAGCATTGTAAAAACAGTGCGTTAGAAAATAACGGTTGAAGGTGACAGAAATATATCCTTGACCTGACCACTTCAATCATGTTTTAAGATGGCCATGAATCGTGGAAGAACGAGCCATTGTCTGTGAGGGCTGAAACGCTTACGTGAGCTTAAGAACTATATTTATTAAAAAAAAAAAGAAAGAGTTCAATGCAACGCAGAATTGTTGTCCTTGCTAGCTCTACGCCGTATCCAAAGGACTTTTAGTATATCGGTTTCGACAAACCTGTGTCATCTTATCGTTATATTATTGAATACTAGATCTTCGCTTGTGGGTTGTCTGTCGTTCAAAATTTCATGGCTGTCGGCCCTCGTTTTATTATCGAGTCAAGTTTCCCTATTCCACGCTAGCACCTAAGACCTACGTCCTTTTTTCGCTTGTTACTCTATCGTAGAGAGTGTCTGTAGATGTTTCAATATTGTAGCACATTGACGCTCATGTTATCGCTTTCATTGATATTGGTAAAATTGATTGAGTGGAATGATGTCTATATTGTATATATAGTGCCGCTTTGTCACCTGATAGAATGTTACACTGAATTGCCGAATTGAGTCCCTTTACACAAGAATGTAAGTTAGGCAGTTCACCTTGACGATCGATAGTCGTAACTTTCGTAAGAAAAAAGTTTGTTGTTACTTCGTTTCGGAGGCCAGTCGAAACATTGGCTGCTGTTGCTGACATTGTTCAAAAACAGATAGAAATACGTGTACTGGCGTAAGAAGATCGTCAATGACGTCAGACGGCACATCGCTAGTTTAACCGGGTACCGACTCTGCACCTCGACGGCTTCACCGCCATAGCTTACAGCGAAATGAGCTCCTCAAGATTGAAAAGTATGGAACTGATAAGGCCGATTCAACTTTAAGCCTCTAGGTCATTGTGAAATCCCTGAAAAGAGAATGTGGACCGTTTCCAATTCACGCATAGCGGTTAGATCGTTCTGGTGTCTGATTCACAGGCACAGTCATAATTTTGCAACGACTGGCTTCTTTTCAGTGCCCGATGCTGCATCGTCAAGTAGCTTGAAAGCCACCCTATAGCTATTGTCAATCAACGCCACGGTCGGGAAACACTTTTTATTGAAATGGAAAGTCGACTACGGTGACACGAACGACATTTCTTGTTGAAGAAGGTAACACTGAGAGGCTTGGTCAGCAAATATAAAGGAACTGGCTTATCTGATGAGAACAGTGCAACTGCAAATCGGATGAACAAATCACAACTTTGCTAGCGAACAGTGTATAATATCCCGGTCCAAAGGCCTCAACACAACGCCATGCGCATTATCTCAGCTTATCTACGACCAATTTGTAACGCATTTTGAACTGTAATCAAGACCCAAACCATTTTTTGTTTCAACCAAGTTAATACATTTCATGGGACACAATCAATCTGCTTGAGACCATATTTGCAGACCGGACGATCTCTGAGGTGACACCGAGCAACGATTATGTTTTCTTTCTCCCGTAACGTTATGCGAAGGATAAGATAGGGCTCAAAAGAATCTATAAAACAAATAAGCAATACGCCTTTGTTTTGAAGTAGTTTTCCATTTCTTTCCAACGAAGTATTGTAGCATCGATAATATCTAAACCACGCTATCTTATATATGCAAGATTAGCTATGTGGTAGTAGATATCTAATGAATATTTAATAGTACTCAAACAATTCATAGTCTTCTCATATACAAAAAGTTGAATGAATAGAAAAATTACAAGGCGACCGTACCTTTTGCTTTGATAATTCTCGAAGCTACTAGCTGATGAAGAATTTGGTTTCAACTATATTCTCTTTATTGTTAAGGATTTTTTTTTAAGTTACCGTTTTAAGTTACCGATTTCAAAGCTCAGTCATTTACGCAATGTACTATTACGAGGTTTGGTAACCTTATTAGAAGCAATGGGGGTTGTCCCATGTAAATTTATGGGGTTGAAGGTAGAAATATGTGTAAAGAAATATTGATCTTAATGTTAGCTTATATAGTGGTGGAAGTAATAATTCTGCAACGAAAACTCCAGACAGATTAAAGATGCGTAACGTGTTTTAAAGCGGCAAGATGGCAAAAAAATTCTTTCGTGTTGCTAAGATTCTGGCCAAACAATCTCATGTCACACTAGATTTTTGTTGTGTTTTGTATATCGTTGGTAGTCAGTTAATGAAAGTGTCATTATCGATATGGACTTGTAATTGTGAATAACTGCAATACGAAAATGGAAACAGAACACGCAGCAGATACGTGTCAATGCTCCATATTGCAAAAACACCCCTTGGCCAGAAGAAGAACATTAAAATATATGTTTATAAACTCCGCCACGTACCCATAGATGGTGTCCCAGAAGCATATCGAATGGGTTAAGAAATGGCGCCATTTCAGCTGTTTGCTGGACATATTTAATGTCGGAACGAGACACCTCAAAAACGGAAAACTACGGGAATATGTTTACTTTTTAATTTATCTAATTCAGCAACGTCCTTTACTCAGCCTTTTATGGTTTATAACTCTATGAAATATGTGTACATAAAACTTTGCGAAGTACCCGAATCACAGAAATACAGATACATACGTCGACATTAAGCAAAGGATACATGTTTCTAAGTCACGAACAGAATTTGCCTATTCAGGTGCACTAATGCCTAAACGTACCTGCGACCTGAGTGGCGGTATTGCGGTTTAGATTCGCACCATCCTCTGGATTCCTATTAGATCATTATTAGAAACTCTTGCGGCGATGAGGCGAGAACGTGGAAGGCTGCTGTGCTTGGGATCAATGTCCACGATTAATCTGGATCACTTTTGAATATACGGTAGACAAGTCGGCTCGCCTCAACACTGGCCTGTTGCTAGGCCGCCTATGTGTCAGTTTATAGGTGACTAACAGTAATGGTGATAGGGATCATGGTACAATATGTTCTACGTGCTATAGAGCCTATATTAATCAGGCTTGAAATTAAAAATATTTTTGTTTGGTGGTAAACCTAAGTTCCACGAAGCTATTTCACAAGAGGATAGGCAAGGCCTATTTGGTCCAGCCTGATACTCATGAGATGTCTGTTGATCTACGAATTCAAATTTCCTCATGTTATACTACCCGTGAGAATTATTTCGTCTTAAGAACATCATTGCTTGCTCCTCAGACAGCAATAAATCAGTTTCGATTACGTAAACATCGTAAAGGAAGTCTGTGCTACTTTTCTTTGTTAGTTCGTTCCGGCCTATGACTTGATGTTCGTTTATGAAGAAAAATGCAGCTTTGTCAAACAGTTGGACCAAACGTTGGTAATTATGGGCTAGGTACGAAACGCTGACCTCGTTTACGACGCGCAACTGGAACGATGGTAGTCCGTGTAGCGCCTTTTATATGAGAGTATAATTAAAAATTGCGTCGATAGATGTCCTCAAACGGATTCGAGGGAACACGTTAATAAAATGCAATATTGTCTCACAGTAACTTTGCCTATGATAGGCCGTGCGACACTACAATTGAGGTACATGCTAATCCTGTCTCAGTATGTATGTACGAGAATTGCATTTTCCAAGTATAGGCGTAATATTGAACACACTATTTTGTTGTCCTTTAAACATATAGCGTGTTTAAATTGTTTTCAATCTGAAAACAAATAGTCGAGGAACGATTATATCAGGCATAATGGCTGAAACCGAACGACTAAAGAGTATAACAAAACATTTACAAAAATTATATATATATATATATATATAGTTTTTTTTCTGCCTCAAGTGTTTGAATACTGGCGGTACGTTGAACTAATTTTCTTTTTACTATGCATTAGCCGCCTGTATTGGAACTATAATACGCCGATGTTTGTCACTTTTACTATTTCGTACTTGAGGTAGCAAGTTAAGGAATCCATCCATTCAACTGGAGGAGATTGCAAGGACATAATGTGCAGTTCTGTTAGGCGTGTGTAGCTCGCGGGTACTCAGATTGCTTTTCTAAACCTATAAGTGTTGTATGTAAACCTAGATGCACGCGGTGTCCTATGTTATAATAATCGCCTCGTATCGTTATGTGACTTAAGTAAGATGCATGGTTACCCTCTTTTGGTCACCTCTCCATCAGCAGCATCAAAGCGGACGTTAGGTAGTTATGATGATCAATATATTCGGAAAGTAACTGTTCATCATCTATAGCGACATAACCGTTAGCTTTATATCGTCTTAGAACTATTGTCCTAGGGGTACTGCCCTATGTAACGCCAAATGTGTCACCAATATGCCAAACTGTCAATTTCATATTGTAGTTATTTCTGGTCCTTAACGTAGCATACATCCAGTTTATATCTCATAGGTTTAAGGCAAAATATAAATGCACACTGGACGATAAGTTCTGAATTCTTCTAGGCGATTTTCTGTCCTGTCTCCTAAATCAAAGGTATTATTTTGATTTTTTTAATAGTCGCTCAATATTCGGTCAGGCAAACGAGCACAGAAAGCCTAAAAATATAAATAAAAATTGATACACTCCCTCTATATATAAAAAAAAAAAAAAAAAAAAAAAAAAAAAAGCAAAAGGGACATCGATTGTCAAATTTGCTTAAGAATTAGATTTCATCCGACCGAAGTTCTAGTAACTAGCATTTCTTTCAGTGCTTACTCAGCGTAACACTTCATTGCAGCCTGAATCTGATGCCGTTCTCTATTTCACCGATAAAATGATTTAATGTTCTACAAAATGAGGATTCGTTACTCGGTGGGGTGTTCGCTAGCGATTCGTGTTTAGTAATGTTGGAAGCGGCACCCGCAGTGAATTATGGGTTTTTTTTTTTGGCTTCATGGCATTGGTATGTCCAGTGGTAACACAATGCGCGTTCGCCTGGACGGCCAACAGCTTCCTTCCGGAGCGTCTTTACATACTAATGCTGCTGGCAGCCGCTAGGTCACCACACGGTTCGCCACTGCTGATTTTCCTCTCTGGAAATTGTATAGTTCAGCTTATGCTAGAGTAGTATCTGAGAAGTGACCACACCCGTAAGTAGCTTTATTCAGTTCTTCCAACGTACGTGAAAACATTAGTAAGGATTAGGTTTTCGTTAGGCCTTAAAGAATACCAGCTCGTATCATCTACCCTGTTGGTGGTCTAAAGTTTTGCCAAAACTTTCGTTGCCGAGCTGGCCGTATTTGCTGATATAGTTAAATTTATCCAGCAATATATGATACGGTTATATGAATATGAAGGAGTATAACCATATTAAACTGAACAAGATATAAGGTGAGTGCATGACAAAGCGGAGCATGAATTCAGTACGAAACCTTTAATTTGACTAGGTTTCATGTTTTGAAAATTCTAGTTGCGTATAAAAGTTCTCAAATATAGAAAATAAATGTTACCTGACAGCTGGGAATGCACCTATATATATATTGGTAGGGCCGTTTGCAGAGATAAACATTTAAAGCGATCCCCTAACTGATATACGTATAGCTAGCTTTTAACTCCTGTAAGAAAATTGTGTAATTGTTACAGTGAAGGAAATTTCGCTAGTAATTGGTTTATAGTATGAGTAGCACCGCGTTTGTTGGGAGGTCATGGTAGTAAATAGTGTTAAGCAAAAATATTTGAATAAAAGGAGATTTATTTCGTATCGCGTGCAATACAGGCTTGAATAGTTTTTAGGCAAGAGATAATGCTACTGTTAGTAGCGGTCGCTTCCTATCTACACTTCGTCACAAAGCTTGCAGAGTACTTTTCGAAATATTGATTACTTACTCTTAATTAACAGCCTATTGAAAAATCAACTCTATTTTGAACAAACGATTTTCAGGTTAGTCAAGTATTGCGTATCTACATTTGTCTAGACGTGCTAAATCGTGTGTATTTATACGGCTATTAAAGTGCCCATTAGCGGTGGACGCACTCCATACTTAGAAATTCTTCGACATACGCACTGTTTCTTAGAAAATTCCCTAGTGCGTCTCCCTCCCCGTTGACGGCATTAGATTATATATATATATATATATATATATATATATATTTTTTTTTTTTTTTCAGCTCTATATTTAAAAGCCAAATTGTTTTTCAACACAAATTGCTATCCAAATTGAGAGTTTATCTTCTAAGAGCTGGTGGTTTCCAGTGAATAAAGCGTTTTGGCCAATAGGACCACAAAACAAAAATATTTTGCCGCTATAAATCGAAATCTGAAATAATAGACAAATATTATTTGAGTAAATAGCTTATTTCGTAAGAAAAGTAACTGTTTCAATTGAAAAGGTAAGGGTCATCTTGAATTCAGTTTTGAGTTCAGTTGGTAGAAGCGGTATAACTATTAGTTATTGGTCAAGTGATGAAATATTTTTTTTTATAATGTTTTATTTTATCATGCCTTTTTTTTCGTGATTTTTATGATGTTGCTTACATTTAATCTGGAAACCTAAAGCTCTGCTTGGTCGTTTGCACTGCCCAAACGCCAATGGGCCTATCGAAATGCTACTTAAATAAGCTTTAGCTTTGGGCAGCAATATTTTTTATTCGGTCAAATATCTGAACGGGATTTGGAGAGAAATTGCTCTCTTATTATTATAACCATTTCAGGCTATTTATTCGTAGGCATCATAAAGAATGCCCAAACTAGCGACCGCCAACGGTAGCATACGCTTAGAATTGACAAGAAAAAAAGTGATACATCTATTTTCTAGGCCAGGTGCTTATTTTTCTCGTAAATTTTGACCTTTGACGGCAAAATAAATGTCGGTGCCGAAAAGTATTGTTGCTGACTAAGCTTTACCGCCTTCTCAAAGCAAATGGCCACCCACAAAACTTGTTTATGTTTTCTCGCGCCAAATATAATTCTAATTGGATAGCAGCATATACAGATGTTTCACAGTTCCCACTTGTGCCAAATGCTTAGCACAGATTAACAGTAACGTATTTGTCCAAGAATAAGGAATTAATTTGATTAGGCTAGAAAAAGTTGGTTATATCGGCTTTACAGGCCATAGTTGAAATCTAGATTAATCATATGACAATATTATAGTGCTTCCTACGTTGATGCTTACGCAGAGACCCTTCTCGTGAAGGTCCGAATATCGTTTTTGGCTTTCCTTAGGGATTTTGGTAACCTTTCAAGTACACAATTAAGATCGCTGTATTCACCAAACTGACCTCTGTTAAAATACGCACTAACACATAGCGAAAATAGCCAGCTTCATATAATAATCTATCCACCTTCCATCCAGTCCAATAGTCTGTAAAATGTATCGTTCTCACATTGAAATAATACCAATAACACGGGACTATATTACGGACTTATGGTTCACCGGTATTTGAAGTAGTGCGCGAAGGCGCCTAATTGTAATTTGTTGAAGTACTATCATTAATTAGGCATGACCTCGATTGCCCTTGTTTATGTTGAACTCGATCGTACTGAACACTTTGCTATAGAATTACGTGCATAAAGGAAGCTACCTTATTTGCTCATGTAAAAAGAAAAATTAGATTGCTAAATGATACATATACATCACGAGTTTTCGTATTTAGTCAGGAAAGACTGCTGTGAAGAACTGTTTACTTTTGAACGAAGTAAATTTTCATAAACGAACCCTGACTATACGCACCGAACGATTTCGAAGCAGCTGTTGCAGACATATCTGGTTGCTTCATGGACGCACATAAGGTGATTCGATAAGCGATGTCTCTCCGGCGGCAACGATAGGCCACGCGGTACATCCTAAGAATTTTCTCAGAAAACGAGTATCGACGATGGGATAGTAAGAATTGAAGCCAACTAGAGAAGCTCACGAGAAGGGATCAGGGCAAAAATGACGCTAAAATAGCGGGTTTTGTACCCCTCCTATCTCACCAGGAGCCGCTTTCACTCCTTATTCCGACTGTATGACGTAGAGCAGAAATAAGAACAAAGATTATCTGAAACGACATGTTTTGATAAAAGCAGAGCAAAACAAGATCAACGGAAAACGCCCACCCCTTTGGAGAAGGTTGTTTTTGAGGAAGCTAATGCTGCACGGAAAGCGATCACTCGAAAAAAACTGTAGAAGCAGATGCCGTTGTGATAGAGGCGGCGTACGATACGCGCACATTCTCTAACGATAGCTGATTATGATCTTCTACAATTATTTGCTCGGCGGCGACGAAGGGTTGTCACAGACTCAGTATCGGTCCTCCATAGCGGTGACGATATGAGTAGCTTCTGATTAGCTGGTTGGTCATCCTCCTCTGGGGGCAGCTTCGAATAAAAAATCGTTTAATTTTTTCAACTTTTGTATGGTACATATTTCAGGGTTCAGATTTTACTGTTTAAAAATTCAATACATATTACAGAAGTGAAGGTATTATAGGGTCCAGCAATATGTATTCATATACTATTCCTTCTAATAGCAATAGTTTCGAAATCAAAGTTGTGTCTATTATTATTATTAAACTCATTTTGATCGTCGAAAATCTGGACAATTAGAACATTTAAAGAAGGTGCTAGATATAAGTATCAATATCATACATTATGGACACTACCCCAAATGGCTTAGTTTGCAGGGAAACAATTTTTCTTCGCAAATCGTTAAGTAATTATAGTTGTAACTGCATGCGACGTTGAATACGTCAGTTGACATTATAAGACGCCTAACGGTGGCCATACTCGATTTGATGATAGTTCTGAGCGATCTGGATTATATTTGAAGCATTACTATTGGTTTTCATTTAACCTCGTTGTGTTTCGTTCTAATATTCCATTCTGCTTACTAAGACCCTGTGCTTTTCTTGATCAATTTTCCTCCGATTCGTACTTAGTATTACGGTTGTGCGCATAGGTTACAGCAGTTGAACTCGGACTTTAGTGAACGTCCATGCGTGCACGCGCAGTACAATAAGTTAGACGAGAAAATCCGACTGCCCTTTTGTCTTCAGCTATCGGTGGCCGCAGAACCAGATACTAGCCGGCCTCTAACTGTGGCCATACACTCGTGATTGCTGCGATTATAGTTACCACTATTCGATCATGAATGCTACTAACCGACCTCGGTTCGCTTCGTCGGAGCACTAATCCTTCCACTAATCGCCAGCCATCACTACCGTCCGTTTATGGACACGTCTGCTCGGCTTCCAAGGACACACAGGCACAGCCCTTATGGCCATAGGCGATCTAGTTATATGCCATCAGCAATATGTCCTCGAGAAAGGAATGAACAACTGAGACACCATCACTGGATACTGGCGCCGTCCATGGATGCCCGTGAGAAAGCTCAGGGTACTGTTAAATCAATCGTTAAAAGGCCGGATGAGACAAAGGAAACAGTTAGAAACCTAACACAATGCTGCACAGACGATTTGTGATTACCGTTAAAATAGACACTCTATCCTAATATCTTGTTGCTATTGCCACCCTTTACCCACAAAAGGCCTGATTTGCTCCTAGCCGACTGCAAAGTCGACAGCATCTGTGGAGCGTAAAAGTCACTGCGTAGCGGAACGTTAACGAAGTTGCGTCGCTAAATTTTCATTGAGGTCACAATGTGCCATTTAGCAATGCGTTTATTTGACTTGAAAATGATTATATTGCGACTATGACTGCAGAAACACCATGGTGTAGGTTCTATACACTGAATGACCTCCTAAGATAATTGGCTTACGCAACTAACGGGCCACCAATAGCTTATTCTCTATTTACGAACCTATCTGTACCTGTATCATATTAGCAGCAAGCACTTACGCTTGCCCGTACATTTAAGCAGTGCTACTCTTCAAAATTCAATCGAGTCTTAACTGGGCAATTGTACGGCAGTTATATACGAAACTTGTCTCCACCTCTCCATCTCTCAAGTCACCGTGACATTCAAACGACTGGCCCAGATTCAAACGCCCTAGGCTACAATGTGGCATTAAGATTAGCAGGCAAAAAATATACGTTACCCACTACGCGATCGAGTTGTTTCCATCTACCTAAAGTTGACCCGAGCATACAACAACTATAAACCCTTGCAATAAACAAAAGGAAACATCAAGGCATGACAAATTACTGTCTTACGTAGGCTCAGTGTATCGTTATTACTATTGTTGTTGTTATTAATTATGTTTGAAGCAGATGCTCTGCGTTCTGAAGATTATTGAGGTACATCCTGAAGTAGAGACGTCATTGTTTAGTACAGGAAATTGTTGTGATTTCATGTCGTAGGTAAAGGTCACAGGTTGACTATGTTGGCTGATATGAATATTTAACTCGCAGATGATCATAGATCGTCTTTGACAATGAAATGATACCTCGGAATCGTTTAGTCATTTAAATAGTAGTCTACATGTAAAATTACTGATTTTACATTTTGTTTTTCTGAAAACTTCCGCCCGTTATCTATAGGATAGGACCAACGATATCAAATTGTCATATAGTTCATTATAATGACGATGCGAGGAGCATGTAATCGATATCCGCTAGCTATAGATACTCCCCGATAGTTTTGTATCGTATAAGGAGTCCACGTATCTGTTTAACGATGAACGATGTAGGCCTACAGCGCCCCTTCCCAATGAAGGTTTGTTCTGGTTAAATCCTTGGAACTGCTTCGATCAGATGTGTTACCCAACACTTTGGGATTTCGTAGGAAGCAATAGAAGTCACGTTTATTTCGAAGGCCTACCTATGGCTCACTCGCAAACGTCGCTCACTACACTTTGTCCGTGATGTCCTTTACAAAGCTTCCGCCGTTCGTGGAAAAGATCACCTCAGGTACTCTAAGCTATTGACGTACGTCAAGGTTGTTCTATTTATGCGGAGCGTTTCGGAAGCAGTGCAAACTTCATGGCTTCTATTTTGTGCACGTTTATCAAGAGTCCAGCCTTCTTCAGGCAGGACAACAGCCTCGCGAAAATTTGCCGAAAAGACATATACTCGACTCCTCATAAAATGACTAGGCGGTCGACGTAAGGCAACGTTTTACCTATTCCGTTGGATGCTAAAAAAAGAGTGACGGCAAGTCATTCAGCGGTAAAAAGAATGACATAGGGTGACCCTATGCAATGCTAGTTTATTGGAGAAACTGCTCCATCTGGTCCTTTCCATCGTCAATACTTGCCTAGTTTTCGTATAATATCGCCCACGATAAATGCAGCATGGGATTTTGTGTTTTGCAAACTTCATTATTAAATTTTTGGGTTCGAGAAATTGTACAAAACATTTTAAAATCCAACAGTCACTGGTTTAGTCTGCGACAACCACTGTATATCTTATCAGAGACTGTGCCACATGTTCTGAAACTGAAACGTCCTCTGCGGATTCTATGTAGTTCAACCGGAACACAAACAAGCTTTTAGGGACCTCGCCAGCCGATGTATGACGAGATGAGCTAAAAGTTTATAGCAGGAGCAGCAGCAGCAGCAGCTTTTTACCCTATCGACCTTTGTGAAGATGGGTCTAACAAGTTGCCTTCTCCCTTGGGTATAACGCTCAGGAAGGCTTCACTCCAACCTGTCGGTAGGCGTCCATATCGTAAGCAAACACTAAACAGACCTATTCAACGACAAGGGACACATTTTTCAAGTGCGATTTGTCTTTCCTATTTCAGGCAGCGTAATATTTCAGACATGGAGAATTCAACTGTTAGCTTTCCATGTATCATAGACGTTATTCATGGCGTGCACCAGCACACAATGGCACGATTCGTGAAATGGTAAAGTGCTCTATAAGTTCAGCAGAATTTGAGGTATGACACTGGCCTATTTGCATGGTCCCCTTTCCGCCTGTACCATTTAGATTGTAGCTAGAGCGCAAACGAGATGCTGCTAATAGTTCAAACTGAGTATCAGCTTTGTAGAAAACTAGAGAGCGACCTCATAACGCTTAATTAGTTCCCGTATCTAGCGCAGTATATCAATGGCTAGCTTCCATTTGTATTTAACCCGGGGCATTGTCGACACGACTGCGGGTGAATTATATTGATTAAAGTTTAAATCTGCTCGTAAAAATTCGCTGTCCGGCTCTTCTGATACCAGGTACAACGTTGATGAGCTTAGCTTGATCGAATCTAGCATTTTATGTACCTCAGCATCTTATTATTTGCTGAGCTGTTTTTTTCGATAAAAGCTTAACTTCGCGGTGTATTACATCATTCTCGGACAAAGCCTCTCGCTTAGCAGATTATTGTTACAGCGTATCCAACTTCTCCGGATGAATATGTGTCAAGTTTTAACGTAGGTAAGTTATTTCATTTCTTAGTATTCGTGTTCAGTTCCCTGGCAGGTGTAGTCAGTAAAAGGCACTGAATAAGCTAGTTATTTCTCTCTTGTTCTAATAAAACTTGTAAAAGCTATTCATGTAGCTCTAAGCTGTGCAAAACATAAGACTCCGAGAATAGTTTTTCTTTCTGCTCAAAAACGGGAATCCAGATTTATTTCTAATTATTTAGCTTAGTATTTTATTTCCACGGGCAAGTTTGCTTTTTGGAGACAATATTTTGGATCAGGTATATATTTTTTTTTCAATACTTATTTGACCCTTCGGAGTTATTTGAAAAGTTCAAATTTTTAGGTTAATTCAATCGAAATCGCCATTTTTCTGTCGAACGTTCACTTTCAGTTAGTAGTCAAATATATATTCTATGAACGTGTATGAGTAAGTAGAGAAAAATAGTTTTCTGTTTGTTGCAGGAACTGTGTTAAGTGATAGATAGACAATGATTGGTCCCGGGAAAAAACACAGATACTCGAGCTGAGTGTTAGGCTAGACTTCAGTTTTATCGCGTACCGATCAAACATTACTTTATTTCTTAGCTTTCACTGATTAATTTTGCCTTCTGCATAGATATAAATAACGATATAGCTAATTGTGAATAGCGGAACCGCTGATGGGTGGATGGACTACCCTGTCTGGAAAGAACGTTGGCGTTTTATTAAAGGAAAATAGTGAGACGGAATAGTCCTATGCTATCAATATCCCATATTTCGAGTTGACCTTCAACACTGCATTCTTTTTTTTTTTTTACTAATATCTTGGCACTCCCGTGAAGCACATCGTGAATCGTCTATATGAGCTGTTTGTGCTTAGGAGCAACGATGTAAGCAATAAGGTCTGTTTCATGTAGTGTTTTTTTTTTTGTAGAAAATTCGACTCCTTTGAGAAACTTTGTCGACGATGTTCGTTGGCTAAGGGTCTTTGATTACAAAATGGCTCACAACTGATAGCGCAGTGTCCGCAGCAGGTTAACAACTTGCATGATAGGAATTTTGTATTCTAATTATTTACCGCTGTTCTAATAAAAACCTATTAAAACAAATTATGGGAATAGTAAGTCGTGTGGCTACTCAGTGTTGCTCGTACTTACATACTTTAGAAAGTTATTCGTTTCGATATTTAATGGACATGAAGTTTTTAATAAAAGAGTTTACGTTTATTTATATATGGGTGTCTGTTTCGATCTGAGCTTTCGTATTAACCTAAATAAAGGCAAGCGCTGTACATTGAGCCGTTGCGAAAGCCCCTCATGATAGAATTGTCATTATTTTAAGTCTATAGTGAAATTGGTTCTGTTTTCTAACTTTCCGAGGTGTTAAGCCAGCATACGACAGCCCTGCTTGCAGTGGGACTCTATTAGTTATCTCTGTAAGTTAGATGGGGCTCTAAGTTAAGCTGTTTTATGTGCCGTCTACTGTGCTCCTAACGTTTGAATCAACCTTCTCGTAGCGATTCATCTTAAGCAACATCAGGGTTTGCGGTCTGGTATGTACCTTTCCGCTAGGTATGCTTTCATATAAGTAAGTCCGGTGCTTCGAAGTCTATGGCTAATTGAACGACTTTTAAACCCAGGTTGCAAATGCATTTTTAGACTGTTTTGTTAAATTAGATTTTCTGTCAAGTACCAGGGTCGAAATATTTCCTAATCTGGGGGAGTGGAGTAACAACCAATTTCGACCGTGCCATAGCATATCACTGTTATTTATGTAAAAGCGTGTATTCGTTTATGTTATTGCCTCTTAGAATAAACACCCTTTAATATGCGTCTCTCTCAAGCTCCTTTATGCGGAGCGCAGGGTCCGTATATACGTATACGTATTATTACTATAGATATATATAAAAGTCGATCCGTATTTAAATCACTGTATTCTTTAAAAAACATAACTATTATTACATAAGTATAGTACGGTATAGGAATGATGTAGCAATTGACTAACTAAGAACTGTTCGTGTTTTGTCGTCGTGGTACGACCTACCCTGACCTGAATGGAACTTTGCAATTACGGGTATGTGTTCTTTGGTAAGCATGCTTGCATCTGTTGTATACGTTGCTCACTGTCGTTTTCCAGTGGGCCATTGCAATAGCAGCGCAGCCTATCTGACTCAAATAAGCGGAAAGTATCACACCGATGCGAGGTGGTTTACATTGGGATACGAAAGACTTTCTAGATTGCGACTTGCGTAAAAGTACGCGAATAAACCACTAGTAGGTGATAAATTCTGTATTTAGTCGTTGGTGCTGAAGCTTCTTCTGTTTTGAACATCTGATAATAGAATATCGATTTATATGGCAAGGCACTTTGCTGATTATTTATGGCCGATTAAACTATGTGGGAGAGTGCGGAAAAAACTCGCACGATATAAAGTCTAGACAATGTGGAAAATTATCCGTGTATTATATTGCTCGATTAGTCAGTCTCCATCTACAGTTTGAGCAGCAGCTCTACAATGTTCAGTAGACTCTCGAGATTAAGAAACAGGGCACGCTGCTAGCAGACGAGCTTATACAGAGCCAAATTTAGCCCGCGCTCAACGAAGTTTGTTTGCATATAAAAGGGCTGGGATTAGTATTTGACGAAAGAAGAAGAAATTGAGATAAAAGAAAATGTCCAATTTACAAAGATATAAAGAAAAAAGAGTATTAGGTAATTGAATTGGACTATGACTACTGTGATGAATAAGAGCTAATTAAAAAATAGAAATACAGGTAGGTCTCTTGTTTTTGCGCCCCGTACGAACAACTTGTTCCGAAGGTAAACTGCTATTAAATCTGATCTACATCAATTTTAGCAGATGTTGCCGCTTCCGCTAATACAACACACATTTCTAGCAGAAGGCTTCCATGTAAGGTAGAGAACTTTCAACTGGAACTGAATAAAAACTACGAATGGTCAGTATCGGAGCTACAATCAGTGATCAGTAAATTTTACATCGTGCAAGTAGAAACGACGTAGTGTCGTTTCGCTTATAGCTTGAGATGTGTTCTGTAGGTTATAAATATCGTTAAACGGTAGAACATGGCCGCTCGGCTCGAACATGGCTATTTCCGATAAGAGTTTTTGTTCGTGTATCACCTCAGGTTTTATTTATTTTATGATGTTGGCCTTATTTGCACGACAGATAGTTATCACACATAGCCATTCTAGTAGGACCCCGATTTTCATGAAACTTTACTGTGATAACATCGACTCCGAATTAATACTTTCAACGGCAGCAGGCTGACGACAAATATGCTATGATCTGGTATTGAAGCTGCTGTAGCCATCGATAGGAAGCGAAGTCAAGCCTCAGAGAGCGAACAAGTACATTTAAACAAGTTGTTTTCTTTAAAAATTGATTTATATAGGGTACTTTTTCGTAAACGCTCTTTGTTTTCGTCTACTACAAAAGCTGACACACTGACAAATCATATATTTACGCTCCCCATCTATTTGAGATTGTTTAGTGCAGATATGATTAAGTAACATACATTTTCGCCATATCTTTTGCAAGTAACTGAAGCGAGCTTTCGGCAAATGTACCAAAACTATGTAAAAATATATAACAGCTCTGTTTACCAGTACATGAACTATAATACTATATACAGAATTAATAACTTGTAGATATTGTCCTCGGAACAAACCACCGATGCTCCTAGCCTTCCCTCGGTGCCACTGCATTCATTCACAAAATAGAATAGTTTTAGTTCGAATGTCTCTGTAGAAAGCAACTACAAAATATTAAAAAATTTGAAAAAATACAAAGCTATGAAAATTTGAGTATTTCATCTTTCGCCCAATTGTCGTTTTTTGTTTTTTAATTTTACGTAAATATTGACACAATAGTCTCATCGAATTGACCGAAAAAAGCCATCTCAGAGGCCGTCAGACTTTGGCTTAATATTTAACAATAGCGCGATTATATAGCGAAAGGTATGTGTCTGTTGAAGTTGATTTCTCTGAATAATTTCCCGTTTCTTTCATTGAAAAACGGCATCAGTCTATAGTAACGTTTACCTGGCACTAATTTCGTACCTTCAAACTTCGGTCAGCTGCAAACGTGTCTGGTGTCGACAAAAAGAGACGTATTTGGGAAGCGTCTAAAAACTATAAACACGACAAAAAGCTCCGAATTGTGACAACCGACTTGAGGATTCTTTGGCTACCTTCGATCGTTTGGTAACACACACTACCAACACGGAACACGCAATGTTTACGGAGCTCCCCACAAACTGAGATCGAAATGAAGGCAACAACAACGGACTTACTAGTAGGCAATGGCAGAAACGCGGAAATGAAATTTCAACAGTAGCACTATTGATTTTTTTTTTGCTCTAATCCGTACCGCTTTATCTGTCCTATTCTACAGGGCTCGTATGGGGTTTTTTAGAAGCTGATCGCTGACGCAGGTGAGGTTCCTCTTTGTATATCTTTGTGCTCCTCTCCACCGTGACTTCTGCGATCGATTTCCTATAGCTCAAGCACATACCACCAAATTATATGCGTGGACAATCTGAAACGTTGTTACTATCTTAGCTATAGTAACTCCTAGAAAAACCCTTTGTACCACAACAGTCTGCAGATCTCCGTTTGTCGGTTTATCGCCATTTTCAATTATTAGCAAATTAAGTATATAGTTCTATATTGAACAGTAAGGAGAACCTAAGCATAAATAGATGTATTTGCGACAGCAGAGCTGTAAAGTTCTTGGAGAAATGTATCGGCGCAATACGGTAAAAAGCTTCTTGATTGAAGTATTGATTCGAGAAGAAGCACTGCTTTCCACTTTCCATCCAACAATAGAGAAAACAAATTCTATAAATCACTAGTTTAAGTAATTAGCGATTTATACAATCGGTAGTGTAGAATGCTTAGTGTTATACATCCCTCGGTATCGGAAAAATAGTGTTTTTCTCGTATTTAGCGTATGAGGAATGATGTATCGAAAGTAAACGGCCTTAATTACAGGGTACCCGTCCAGCATAGCCTGGATGTTACGAACTAGATTAAAGTAATACCTTAAAACTAAATGCTTATATATGAAGATGACGATGGTCTAAAATTTGGCAGATAAAACCCCGTATTTAATGGGCTGCATCGTATACTAAGTGCGTTAGATTGTAGTGTCTCCACTCAAGTAATCGAACAGATGTCCTTTGGTATTTCTTCTTGTGCGGTGAGGTATGTTAGGGAAGGCCGGGTAAGCTTGCGTACGCATATACGTACAATATGGCGTCTCCATTCAGGAGTGACAACATGTCTCTGTTAGGAGATACTACATAGGTCCTATGGCCAATTCCAGCTGTTCTTGAACTGAGCGTTGTTAAAGTTCGGCCGGCGAGTTTTCTAAATATTCGGTGATGCTTTTACGCGACAGATTTCAACACTTTTTTATATTGCGGTTTAGACGGTTAATGGCCTACAAAACGCAGGGTAACCTTATAGTGATTGATGGATAAATAGTTAAACCGGCGTTCCAAGCACCCTAGTTTTGTTGTTGCACATAATGGGAAAACGCAACAAGTATTCGAGCTCGAGCCTTAATTACCCTTCTCCGTAACACGGCGTTTTCGATTCGCGAATAGCATGGTGTCTAGGCGAGCTTTAGAAAAGCTTAAAGACACCTTAATGGCGTGTCTCAGAGCCATTGCAACAGCGCCCTGCGGTCGAAAGTGACAAAGCATGCCATTCACACGAATGAACCAATAAACTTCTTAACTTGCCGTAAGTGCACATTACCGACAACGAACGCCAATACGCCATTTGGTGTGCCGATATCGCCGAGGCGGGAGTCCCATATTGGCTAAGCTTTCGGGTTTGGGCATGCTGCACACTAGTCGGATGTAGCCTATGCTCGATACCCACACCACATTCTTAACAGGCCGAAACTTCTTAACGTGTCGCATCTTTGCTCTTGGTAGTGTCGGACCACGCAGAATGCTGCAGATGACTTAACCCGCACTGCTGTGCCTTTGCCGTCCGTCTCGCGTTCGCTTGAGTAACAGTCACAAAGCTTATGGATGTTTCTTAATCTTAGTCTTGACAAAATTGAACTCCTTAGGCGACGTGAGCTCTTTCTCAGAAAAACGGTCCGCGGGCTAGCTCTGATATGTCTCAACGTGCTTCGAGTTTGTTCTGCGTCCTATATCACCGTCAGGCATTCCATCAAACGAGTGTCTTCCAAAACGAAGAGAATCTGTCTATGCCCGGTTCGGACCCACTCCACAGTGACCTTGAATAGACCTTAAATGCCTCTACAAAAGGATCTGTACCACCGCGCGGTTGTGCCAAATCAACGCCGCCTTACTGAGGTACGCCCTGTATTGTATTGTATTGGTTGGCTTTCAGGCCATTGTGCTCAGATTATTTGACGCTTACACTTTTTCTTACTATATATACGTATTTTTCCTGCTAGACAATATTTTAACGCCTTTGTAGTCAACAATGTATGTGCTTCGACTAATAGACACAAAGATGTATAGATTAGAGCTAAGAAGCCTTTATATCTTTTCTTTAAATGTCAAATTCAGACGTATTTTTAGCAAATAAATGGTACGTTTGATCGATGTGACGGAAAAGGCGACTAGATCGCTTACGTCTAAGTGAAAATAAAACTTTTGATTTTTATAATTTTTTTTAATATCATAGATATAATTTTTTGCCAAATATTTCCACTGGTTAAAACAGGTAAAAAAAACTGGTAAAATATATATATATATATATCATAAGTGAAAATTTTCCATCATTTTGTCCATAACACTTACGACTACGAAAGGCTTATCGATCTGTTGGTTCTTACCATTTTTTTTGTTACTTGAAGCATGAACGTGTGCCAGCTTCATTGTACGAACAATTTAGCTCATGTAAACACCTTTAAATTGATCCTATACAGATGCTGTTTCAGTATACCTCCCTTTTGTTTTACATCTAAATTTAATATTGAATAAAAACCTTACCTGCATGTTTTCATTCGCCAATTATAGATGCTACGTCTGGGGCGATACGAGATTAGAGAGGCTTATACTTGCACTTATAATGTATGATCATATTCATTTTTTTTCGTAAATTACTCTCAGCATTCAAATTCAAGCTAGAAAACAATAACGGTCTTTTTTTGTAGTATATATAATATAATATTTATTTACTTTTTGTTTTTGCTTATTCAGAGATAGTTATTGTTTACCCTTTGTACACCACAATCTTCTTACGATATTTAGCGTATTGAAGGTTTGACTTTAGATTATATAATATTTTTTTTATAAGTTTTTTTAGATAAGTTTTTTTTGGGGGCAATTTGCATTACATAACATGTGTAAGCGAATAGTATTAGATTAATACTTTGTAACCAAGATTACTGCACTGACTTCGTGCTTATTTTACGTTTGTAATGGGGATGTCAAATAGAATATCATCATCTAACGACTTCTCATTTGTAAATAGTCCATAAAATACCTTTAGACTGTGAAAGGATATCCTCCAGCGTTTAACAACGAAGGCACAGCTTTTCAAATGATCAGACATCCGCGGGTAATTTTTCTTGTTGTTTTTTGTTTGTTGTTGTTGTTGTTGTAGTAGTTTACTCGTGTAGCATGATTTTTTTAAAAAGCCACAACGTATAATGCCAAGGAATTGTTCCATAGAGACCTAGAGTGATGCTATAATGCAATCGATCATATATTCATACATTTCTATTACAAAAGCATGGATCACATTATTTAAGAATAGTTACGAAGCTATATGGTTTATATAGTATAGGTTTTCATTCATTCTCTGCCGTTATTTACTAATACTAAGCTTGAATGCATGCCTGGATCAATGGGTGTGATCACAGTAGCAGTAGATGGGCTCACTGATCTTATTCAGCGCTAGACAGACGCTAACACCAAGAATGGTAACGCAATGGAGATGACAAGACAGGATCTTGGGGCAAACTGTTTTTGGAAGGATATGTCGTGGTCGTTGATGCTAACATACACTAATCTGCAGTGTAGATGAAATTCAAGTTTTACCACCGAAAGTGTCGACTGGTTAGGAAGTTCGAGGTGCTACTGTGAAGATGAAAGCTGTGAAATGGGTAACCAAGGGTGAGGTTAGGAGAGAACTTAAGGGAGCGAGGAAGAGACGTTTGAACGTGGAGTGATTGAGGAAAGAAATAGTGATGCCAGAAGCGAATGCGTGTTTAGAATGCGGAAGAGAGAATTGCTTCCAAAGGCGGATTGTACCCTACTAAACCTAGATTGATGTAGAGGTCTCTTCAGCCAATGAACGCGTCAACTAGAAACGCCGTTGGACCAATATAGCATGGCGTGCTAGGTAGTATCGCCAGAGAGACGCCCAGCGAATGGCCCGTTATATACCAAGGCCAGAACTCAGCATAATGAAAGTAATAGTAGAAGAATCGGAAAGGGCGTATTACAATTCTTTATATTGACCGAATGTCGATGCAGCTTCTTAACCATTATTACTCAGCGTATAAAGATAAAGATCTTTTCTTTCAAAATAATATATAGCCCAAGCGAAAGATAGTAACAATAAAACGATTAGTATTTTGCGTTGTAAAAGAAAAGGGATTTCAACCAGGTACAAATACTGAAATATAGCATTAGCTAATAACAATATATTTTTAGGCAGTAGACGCGTTTAGTTTAGCTTAAATCTTGCAGGTTTCCCCTTAAGAGGCAGTGCTAAACATTTTCTATAAGTTTATAGGTACACTCAGACAGATGAGGCTAAAAAGTGCACACTATAGTGTCTGTATAAGAAGGAAGCCAAATTATTGCGTTTATAAGGTTTAATAAATTTCAAATTTGTGATTGGGATTTCGGGTTGGCCACACTTCTACAAACAAAAATTGAAAGACATTCCTAACTCACCTTCTGTTGTCGGCTGCTTCCTTATTTTTTTTTGTGTTCCAGCCTCAAGGTCTAACTGAACCTAAAGTCCTCAAAATTTACCTTTTTTTTTTAGCTCTGTCCTTTTGGGTCATGTGCATTAAGTCTATACAAGCGGCGTCTAGCTTTTGTAACCTGACATACTACTAGTAAGACCACATTTTCATATTCTCGTTTTAGGCTAAGAATTTAAAAACGCTGCGACATCTTGTGTATCCGGATTGTGTGTTCATACCAAAAAGCGTGTTCAGTTTGTTTGTTCTGTAAACATAGACACGATCTGATCAAAGCAAAGCTAACTGATAAATAATATAGCATCATAACAGGCGGTATTTAATAAAAACAAAACTTGCTACACAGAGATGCGCATACGCTTTTCTGCGGTTGCCTGCAATTCAGTGAGAAGGGCACCTGTGAGTTAGACCTCGTGGAGCGTTTGAAGTGTACTAGTTCTGACGCTCACTACATAGATCGCTGGACAAATGACGCACATCAATTTTGTTAAAGATATTCCGATGTTAAGTTGCCTAGCAGTTACAGTAAATAGGCGTGGCCATTGAGTCTGTAAGAGGTTGAGCGTCGAGGAGGTTGTAGTGGCTAATTATGGCCAGCTGTGTGTTACGTACTGCTGACTCATGTTTACATTCTTACAGCGTACGCCGTGTATCAGGCAACGCCTATTCGATCGTCGCTCTAGTGGCGCTTTATTTTAGGTCGTTTTTATCAAAGCTTTATTACTTATAGTCCTCTGCGACATCGCCTGAAAATATATAGGTTCTGCACATTCTAACATGCGATGGGCAACTCGCTACCAATAAAGACGGTAAACAAAGACCAGCAGCTTTCACAGATTGCCAGAGAGCTCTGGCAGACAGTGTTATGTGCAGCACGGCGCACTAATGCGAACTGGAATAGAAAGGTAGATTAGAAGTGAGAAAAAAGCCCAGTATGATTGCTAGCTAGGGTGGCCCAACCTCTTACCAGCTACAACAGGACGCTTCAAGGCCTTAAAAAGAGACGAGAGGTACGTGAAGTTACCTCTGGAGTCGCCGTGGAATGGGATAGACTTTGGTACCCACGTTAGTACTGCAATCGAGGCAGCAGACCTCAGCGAAACCAGCTATGGTCGTATTAATGGTGGATGTTCTTCTCAAGAGCGGACAAGAAAAAGAAGGAGCGGCAAATAAAGAAAGGAGAAGAAAAAAACGACGAGAAACAGGAAGCGATGAGTTCAAGCTGGATGAAATAGGATAGAGTTGAGGGAGAGGCAAAGTCAGACAAGCGACGAACCAGTTAATCAACGAGCGGCTGAATAAAAGTGGTAGAGAATGGAAAGATAACAAAATGGCTAAAGCAAGCAGGAGAGCTTAAGGGACGGGCAGCAAGGAGGCCCTGCTATTATCGTTGCTGTTCGCTACTGCTGAACCCTCCCAGGGAGTGACGATTCATGTAATTTAGCGTAGAGTCTATTTAAATTGCCGTTGGTCCTGAGCAGAAAAGGCAAAAGCACTAAAGAAGAAGGCAGCAGAAGAGGTCTATACTACTCACACCGTTGGTCCAATTTCGAGAGCGGAAGCGACATGAATAGACGCTGAAAGTTTTGATCAGAGTTATTCCGCCTCTTTTTGGAAGCCGCTTCTTCTAATCACGAACAGAAAACAATGCAATAATTAAACAAGGCTAAGCAAGACACCAAGGACAATATGAAGGGAGAGACTCACTATCGCAAACGCAGATAAAAATTCAATATGAATCGACGGCATTATATCCATCAGCGTGAACTTAATTTTGTACTGAGATGTAACTTCGGATTTTTCACTTTTCTTTCTAATAGGTTCTTACATAGAACAGCAAAGAGCGCCTGGGTAGTAGAATTCACATAGATCGCAGCAACGAATCCTACACACATATTGTAACTTCACTAGTAATAATCACATATATTAGCTTTTTTCATACTCTTCGAATAATAAATTCTAATTAGCGGATTAAAACTGAGAAGTTCAACTTTTGGACGATATCTAAAAGTTATAAACACAGACGTTCCGTAGCGAAAACTTCGTTTCGCGATTTTATGTCAAGTTGTTGAATAACTGAAAAACATATTTTGCCTAATAATAAAAGGACCCTTTCAGCTAAAATGGGCACTATAAACAACATAAAATACAAGTAGTAGAGCCGCTAATCATAACTGAATTAGTACACTTCAAATCTGGTATATCGAGCATTCATTTAGTTATGGCTTTTAGGTTGAAAAACTGCCTTCGACGAAAGGCTCCTATTTTTTTGCTCAGGATTTTCATTCTTCGTCCTTCTAACATCCTGAAATACCCACAATCTTGTAGAGTATTCTATCTATAGTAAAGTTCCCACAATTGAAATGACGGCTGTCCGATGTAGCTGTGGCCTTGTGAGGCACGCGTCAAAATTGTACAGCATTCTAGTATGAATTGATAGCTAGCCAGCATGTGGGCGGCTTGCACACCTACTTATTGTATGCACTATTTCTAGTTGTTTAGGGATGTTCATTAGACTGAGGCCTTTGATCAAATGCAACGAATCCTCATCGAATACATATACGAGACCTAAATATCATTATGGAAACTCCAAGTAAGGAAATGGTATACAATTGCTAGCAATAATTTGTGTGTGCAGGATTATTCGCGTTAAGGTTGTCTCGTACAGAATGGGTTCTAGTCGATTGTAGAATAGCTCGTATCTTGAACATTGTTGGAAAATGTTACTTACCGTACTTACTTATGTTATATACCGTGAGAAAAAAGCCCGTCGGTCTCTAAGAAAATCTCTATTGTAAAATCCACGGCATATGCTGTTGTTATCTTGCTTACTGTTTGCTCACATTATTTCTTTCAAGATGCATCAAGTCCACGTTCCTTTATTCCCTACAGTAGACAAACAGACACTACGGCATACTGCATAAAACTCAAGGTTTTTCTGCAACGCCTTCGAGAACAGTTCATGTTTAACACCATGTTGGTTATATATGCGACAAGAAGAAAACGTTTAAGCGCACGCATCATTGAAGCCTGATGCTGTTATTCAAAAAACGTTCCCGCTCTCATAGCACGCCAACCGAAATATCTGAAGAAATCGGAACGATACTTTCCAGCGCCGCCACCGCCGTACCGTTATGGTCCGTTAGTGTTCACGAGATCCCATGATAAGGCGAGCGGTCAGTCGATTTGACTAGGGGCCGATAACGTAAAAACGCGACGGCTTCAAGTATCGTAGGGGGTGTCGCTATGATCCTTGTTGATTTGCGACAGCGAACAAAAGAGTTAGCCACACAATAAGTGTCCGATGGTTACGTACTCTGGTAATCCGGAAAGCTGTATCCCTAGCGTTTAATTGGATCGAGAACACTACTGAGCTGTACATGCAGCTGGTGTTACTTTTATTAGTTAGCTGCCATGGCATGAGCATGCCATGCACTTGCATTCTCGCGCTCCATAGGAGAATAAGTTAAATAGGCATCCCTAAATCTGCAATTACTTATCTCAACTTCAACTTAGAGGAACTTTTCAGTTAATTCACCTATCACTCATTTCAGTTTTCCCTTCTTAGTTGAGGTCAATCGCTTTCTGCGCAGTACACGTTTTTCGATGAATCGAAAAGACTGTTTGGCCTTTTTGTGTATTTAGCCAATCCAATACCATTGGTAGTTGCAAGTACAAAACCGTTCAGTGTTTGCCCAATAACCTAACGAATCTAACATGCTGCGTAAATATAAAGGTAGAACATACTTAAAAAAGAATATTCGAGAGCGGGCGGGGAGCGTAACGGCCGCAAAGATGTCTGTCCTTCGGATTACCAAGTGCGAATTGGCCATAAATGAGGTATGAGAATAAGCCTGCGAAAATAACTTGCAATATCTGGGGCTGGTAAAAGCAAACGAGCCACGCGAAGCGGGCAAAGAGTTGTTAATAGCAGTATTAGTTAGCCCGTTTGTTAGTAGATAGTAGAGAATTTCTGGTTGGCATCAACTGGAAAATAAGACAGAAACTAGTTATGAGCAGCAGGAATAAGCGGAATAACCACACTCTAAAGCGAGGAAAAGGCAAAATGCAAGTGTCAGTGTTAAACAAAAAAAACCTAGACAGGGTGCAATGACTGAACGAAAGGATTCGCATGAAAGAGCTAGTTTTCAAGCTATCGTACGGCTAGGTACAAAACCTCCATGGATATAATGATAGTGGATCAAATGGTTTTTGTATGTCGCCGCACATTACTCTGCACCCTTATGTACTGTCATCGTTAGCAGGGTACTAGCATGCAGGGAAACGTCCATTGTCTGAAAAATCTTCTTGAGGTTAATAATAGCCTCGAATCTAATAACCTACGAAGAGATATATATTTTTCCGATACGCGTGATGCACATCAGCGGAACATACGCAACCCTCGTACGTTCTGTGAAACCTTTTTTCCAAAACATCTAGTGGTATTGGAAACCTAGGCTGCCTTAACCCATCGCGCAATAAGGAAATGTCCTGGTCAGTTAGAAAGTAAGGTAGCAAGAGATACATAAATAGTTGCAATAAAGAATGGATTTAGAACATTTGCAACAGAAGCGTGCGGTAAAATTTTCCGGACGCCATACGCCCCGGCGTATTCCCGAGTGACATAGGTTATTCGCTATTATCGCTATGAGGCGGGAAATATGGAGTAGCGCTCCTTCTCTAGAGATGCTGTATGGAACGCGGTACTGTTTGGAGGTACATGCGGTGAGAGACGAGTTCCCTTTTTCGATAACAAGCTTATCAGCCGCAGTCAAGAACCTTTTTTTCTGTGCCCTCCGTATTTTGTCCACCTTAAAGCCACCTCTTCGGAGCAAAAGTACGGTACATTGCGACTATGCGTCCGGATTGACTCGGCTATGCTTTTCTGCGCACGGCCTTGAAGTCCTATAGATCAGAAGTTCGCCTTACCTTTTAGGCATTCTATTGCAGTATTGTCGATCATGACACTGAAATGTTGTCAAATGCAGCTGCGACCGGAACCTCTTTATGGCCTACATTACTGCCAAGCCCTCGGTCTCGCATGAGTAACATCTCAACTCAACGGAAGTCAAACGCTGATTGACGTATGCGACAACTGGTTCGCGTTCTTTTCTGGGCTAGCACCTTCTCTAGTGCGGTTCCATTGATCATTTTCAGTAAGTTCCTTTCCGAGTCTTGGCGAAAGTGACACAGAAGGGCCCCTCCGTTATTTTTGATTTTCGTAAGCCGACGGAGTCGACAGCTGCTAATAGTTTCTGCAGATGCGTCATGCGGGTGTTAAAGTCAAATCATAGATCATAACGTTATTGAGTTAGACGAAAGCCGTCTGGTGTTCCTGGGTTTGAACACTTTTTTCATGAGCCTTTAGAATATCGCGCGTGCATTGGCAAAACTGGATGGCGTGCCCTTAAACTAGTAGAGCACCCCCGGCGTGCAGAAGGTTTTTTGTCCTCCTTTTTTGTTTTCCACAAGCATGGCGATTTGCCCTGATCAGGCCTAAAATATTAAAATGGAACAGTAATGGCGTCGCCGATGTAAAGCAGCGGGTATACGCGCCGCCTGGGGGAAAAACAGAAACACACCGTTTCGTCCTTTTACTTTACGAGGACAATAAGAAAGGGCCGCGGGGTTAGACGATACCATTGCGCAGCATGGTTTAAAGTTCATCTTGTTTGATCTGCCTTTTTAGGGATTCAGCTTGTTGCGGTTAAATGCGAATCAGTGGTGACTCGCCAGTTAATATCCCTTATATGTGGATGAATTTGTCCGGCTGCCCGGAAAGATGGCCTGCAAGAAACTTCAAGAAATGGCCGTAGGGTTCAAGTAGTAGCCTGAGAGTCTCGTCATCAGGTAAAAAAGAGCCACTGAGGCCAGGCTTAGATATACTCCCTGAATATTAATTGTAAAATCCATCTTCTAGGCACATTCAAAGCACTGTGCGGTCCAGTCGCTGTGAATCGGAAAAAACTAGCAGAGAAACGGTATTCGTTATGCCAGCACAAAGCCGGGCTATGAGCGCCTCAATGTAGTATTTGCTTACGTTTTGTTGTTATCACTTACGCGTTTAGATGCCGTCTCGGGCGTTCGGTGCGTTAAGCCCGACCGCAGTCAGAAGTGACCATGATTATCGTTTCTCCTTTAATCTGATTTCGAAGCTTGGTCCGCTCGCTTGTCACGAGATTTTTCAATCAATTCAGCTGTTAGCGATTTATCACAATTCACTCACTTTCAGTCGGCCTTATACACTAGTTTTGCTTAAGTTATCTGTGTTTACAATATAATGCAATATGACTCCCACTGCGCACACACACATATATCGTGTTTATAACATTGTATGGCTCAGTATAACTAAGGATCTCTTTGAGAGATATATTGATACAAATCTTTGTAACATTAGGAATCAACACGTGTTAGTATTTGAAATACTTTTGGTCCGTCATGCGTGGCGGTTCAGGACATTTCAGAGGTTTCTCTAGGTCACTTCTAGTCAACCTTTTAGGCATTAAATATAATGGCTTTTTTAGATCTCTGTTAGAAGAGCCAGCGTGTGTGCAAGAATGGGCTTGTGCTATCACGCTAATACATGCCCCTCCACTGATGAAGACGTTTTCTCATGCGTTTCTGTTGAGTCAGGCGATAATCCAGTTCTGTATTGCCCCATATTTGATAACGCGTGGTTACGGGGGCGACAAGCAGTGCCGGTTCACGAACGGAAACGAACGAAGGAAGAGGGTAGAGGTTTTGCTCATTCAAGAGAAGAAGATACGTTGGGATCAGTACTGTGTGTGTAAGAGCCTTGATTGCTTATCCCGTTCGATTCCATTAAGCATCTGCATCGAATCGTATTATGGTTGCCTAGAAACCCTTCGCGATAAATAGGTTCTTTGGCAAATGCAAACCTATAATTTCACATTTCCAGACCAGCTACATTAACCTAAAATAAGATGAGGTCAAAATACCTTTATAGAAGTTAAAACATTGATTTGGATTACTACTCCGAAAGATGCTGGCCGTGCTACATAGAATAGCTTGATTACCCTGATATATCAGACAACTTGCTCTAATGATAAAGCAATAGATGATGGGTTAAAAAGAACAGCATGCCTAATTAAGTAAACAGATAATACCCCGTTTATCATCACCCGATAAGCCGATAACAAAGAAAACTAAAGTTAAAGGTATTGCGTTGATATTACGTGCCTAAAAAATTGGCCCGTAGGCAATTGGTTACGTTATATATTTATTTATTTTTCCTCGGTTCGCTATGCAGGCCGGATCTGCAAGGCGAGAAAGTGATCAGCTAAAGGCTGGTGAGTGCCTTTCGAAATCGAAAATTTACGATAACAAAGCTGTATCACTGCGTTGAATGAAGGGCGGACCATCTGGCCTACCATTTAGCGATTGAAGACTGCGCAAATTCTGCAAAATTCGCAACGAGATCGGTTGCTTAGCCTTTTGAAAATACCGAATGCAAGATGAATGATTTGTAGTCATAACAATTATCGGAAGTTTTCAATTAAATCCTCCAACGAAAGAACAACGAGGAACTTCTATGACAGCATCTTGGACAAGGGCTCCGAAGCGTGATGTTTATTTCCCTAAAGTTTCGTCATGTTCTTTGATTTGGGTTATCTGCTACATCGAAAAATACTAATGCGATAATCAATTGGATAACATGACGACCTACCATGTAACATGGAAAATGTCAATTTGATAATTTCGTAGACGACACTTTTGTCACGCTTCGAAGGCAATATTTTTGGGTTTTCTCCATTTTGAAATAAAGATTTTTATTGAATTAATCTTTTACAGATATTTAATATCTATTATCGGGTTATTATTATCGGCGCGGGTTGATCTGCCGCTCTCTCCTTTTAGCACTCAGGCAAGCACGTCTGTAGCAATAAGAGGGGTGGATTCAAATGGGCTGGAAGCTATTGTGAGAATTGGTGTGTTCCGGAGATGCACGTTCCTGCACCACGGCCCCTTCACCGTTTCAGTAGTTTGTAGCCGAGTCAGTACTTATTGGACTACTGAAAAGGTAGACCTTCTGCTATCCTACAAACTTCATGGTAACGAGTCGTTGCAGATGGCCAAATATTTAACCAGCCTAACAGTATCTTATCCTAAATTTGTTGTTTAGCTAGCGGATGCTCTTAAATTGGTTAGTGGTTCTAGTCTAGACGAACTGTCTATGTGCAATATTGAATCTATTTTCAAATGCTGAATCGTTGCAAGGTAACCCCAGGCAGTTAAGATTACTCGGTGCACTGAGCTTGCTAACATGAACTCTTCGCGCAGCTTCGTTTAGCTTCGTTCAGGTAGCGATTGCTTTACAATAAATGATTTGTGATTCTATATGGGTCACCTAACTTGGATGATAGAAGAACCCTTATCTTGTTGCCTGTCTTTCCGTCAGGGCCAGGTTTGCCTTCGCAAAACAGGTTGGACAAAACTTGTTCCACGTAACTAGACTGCGGCAATGACAGAGAATGACTGAGTCCCGTCATATTGCCAAACAAAGTGCGAGTGTCACCATATGTTTATTTGTTGGTTGGTGGCGGGTAGAGTAAATCACCCCTAGAATCCGCACTGTCGCCAACACAGGGCAACGTAAAAATCCCTCATTCGTATAGTGATGTGTGTGCGACTTAACTTAATCATAACTTTTAGTATTATGATGAGCTTCCTGGCTTGCGGTAATAACACTATCGACTTGAAATCTATCCACGGAGAGTGCGTTAGAAATTTCTAGACTCATTCTTAACAAAAAAAAAAAACAATGTCCGACGTTCAAGGCATGCTATTACGTCGTTGGGAAGTTGGGATCTTAGGTACTGCAGCTAGAGAAAAATATGTAAAACGAGTTAGCGCCATTTTGCTTTTCGGCTCTGTTTTTCATCCTACGTTCATCTTCGTCTCTAGAAGTTCCTTGTGTCAATAAGATAAACAGAATAATACGTACATCGAAGTGATCGCCGTATTCTAATTGAATGCTCGAATTTTCGAGCCATGAGTAAGCATCTTGCTTGAAAGCCTAATTACAAGCGTTCCTCAAGACTCGCAAGACAGGACGTGTCTCCAGTGCTGGCACTGATCACGAAAGCTAAAAACAGGAAACTATATAAAAACAGGAAACAGGATTTCTATATAAAAAAAAAGGGGGGGTGTGCTATACACCTGCTAAGTAACACATTTACGTTCAGCTGCCTCGAAAGAGATTGTCAACCAAAAAAACACAATTACACATAAACAATGAGTATTTCCTTGTGAATAATTAAGCGTCGATCATGCCACATAAACCCATGACTCTATCTATAAGCCTACTTCGATCCCTTAGCTAAAATATAAATCTGATAAAACCACTAAATCAGTGAGTAATCAAAATGAACTCTGAATAAAAAGCTATGGTCCTAACTTATGATGTCCGAATGTTGAAGTAGTAATTGGGCCTTGAATAAAGCAATAATTGAAGCATTTCCTATTGGCCATGCGGTGATGCTTCACGAGTGCTGTCCCATGTCTAACAGCGACACTTTTTGTGTTGAGCTCTAAATTATCAAAGCAGACAGCGTCCACTATCAGACGGCTAGTTAATGAAGCGACCACCAATAATTGAAAGTTTCAGCAAGTACTTTACGATAGAGCGTTACTTGGCGGCGCTATTTGACACGAACAAACGTGGAAGGTTAGTAAAGTTCCTGATGCTAAGTAAGAATATATATATTTTTGTTCCAAACGTAACGCTAACATTGCGCTTCGAGATACACCTACGTTGACAGTTGACCATTTTTCTTATTGAACTTAACGAATGAACCATATTTAGATGGGCCAACTTTGCTGGCTTATGTGACATGGTACAAATCGGCATTTCGGCCACCCTTTTTACGTACCTTCTACGAAATGCTGACCCACCGTAAGGATGCACGTTCCTGATTAATTTATGCATAACGGACGTAACGTAGTACTAGCACCGCGAGCTCACTTCTGTAGGTAAAGGCGATACCTGAATTGGCTATATAGTTCACCTAGTTGTTAATCAGTGTCGATGCAACCTAGCAAAATGGCGTATGAATCTATAGTTTAAGTAAAAGCAGGCACGCCATTAAATCACAAAGGCAAAGGCAACAACCAATACACATCGGCTCTAGAGTACCGACTTCATCGATGGAGTATATTGACTAAGTGTTATCGATTGTCAGTTCACTGGACTTTCAGCTAAAGATGCGTAGCTGGAACGCAAATGAAATAGGCGAGCATCGATACTGGCCCGTAGCGAATGTCCGTGAGCTGAATGAGAAGTTCTTTTTGTCCTAGCTTAGGTAACTGGAAGTATTCCTTGTGGTGAAACTCAGTAGGAATCCAACTGATAAATGCTTCATTTGACAATAACGTTTATATTATTAGATCACGTATGGTATACAATTAACTGTTCATAAAGATTGCGTGAAACGTGTTCGATGCAGAAAGTCCAACTGGTTAGGCCGGCACCGATTCAATAGCTTGGTTTGTTTAATGTGGAGGAAAATTTGCAAGAAAGCGCGTCTTTTTTTCTTTTCTTCAAACCCTATCCTATTTCTGAAAATAGCCTCTTTGCTGTAAAACTATGAACGTTTTCCAGCGTTGTTCCCATCGTTTTGATTCTTCAAATAGGGGTAAATACATGATGGTCTTCTCATTTGACGAGGATCCCTACCCGTCTAGCGAGATAGTGAGCCCACAAAATAGAAAAACATTGCTCGTAGCCAGGCCAAACAGATCAGATCGGCTAATATCCGATACTAGCTTCCTCAGCAAAATTGCGCTGATATAGCCATCCGTTAGCCAGAAACAAACGCCTTACCATGTAGTTAATCAAGCAAGCTGTTACTGCAAAGCACTATCTCTGTAAATAGTATCGTTGCATGATTAGCTCTCATCCTCCAGCACATCCAATATAGTTAAGGCTTCTTAACGGTATTGTATGTTTGCTCTGTCCTAGTTGTCGCAGCATGGCCTATTCAGTGCTTCTAGATGTAGTTAAATTATCCGGAAGGGTGATAGGAATACATATCGTGCAAGTTCTTCCGGGACACGAGGATTACTCTTTGCTTGCTTCGTGATTATTTTTTGTACTGAACTTATCTGGAAACTTGTCGAATATCGCACATGCTGACTGTGGAACTGAAATTTAAATTTACGAATATAGGAATATGGTAGTGAAGATTTTCGTAGAGAAGAAGCAGCAGCAGCTGCTGCTGCTGCTGCTGCTGCTGCTTGCATATGTCCACACCTTGCTAGGAAAAGGTATGACCAACTTGCCGGAGACAAAATAGTCACCACCGTATAAGCTTTCATTTAGAGCTCGAATTTTTGCTAAACAAATATCGTTTCGTTTAAGAAATGTACAATAAATAATAATTTAATATTGAATTTCCCATATGCAATGTCAACTTTGAGTGAAACTTATCTATTTTCATTACTTGCTGCGTTAACTCTAGCCGAACTGTGTGGAGCGAATGTCTTTATTTATTTCGAGGAAAAGGCTCCATGGGGTTCTCAAATAAAGAACGATTCTAATAGGATTTTTAAAAATAAGCTTGCCTAATTAAAATGAATGCTTTCCCATTATAGTTGGCCAGAAAAGGTCGGTTAGCGTACAATCTAAATTTCGAACCACTATCCAGCGTAGTTTCCCTTCAAATGCAACGCCCTACTCTGACTGCTTTTCACATCGACAGCGGACTTAGGTCACTTTGGATTGCGTAGGCTTTAGACCCGTCGTTAAACGTTCCACTGCTAACTGCTGCTCACTAGATCCTCTATCACTTGTAAAAAATACCTATACCGAATTTAAAATTATGTGTATTGTTCATTTGGTGAATGTAGTCATCTTGATCAGCTTCAATTAATGTCAAAGTAGGTCTTTTCACGAGTTTTAAATGCAGATCTTATTAAAATTGCTTTATTCGTTCCTGCGCACTATAATTTATTAATAGTTGTTGTGTTTCTCTGGAGTTGCCGCAAGCAGTGACACCTTAACCCTATAAATAGCATTATATTATAGTGGCTATAAAACAAATGATTTGACGTATACATTTGTTTTCAATGTCTAGGAATATATATATACGGACAAGGAGCTATAAGTTGCGGGTGTTCTATTTGTAGAGTGTCGTATGTTAGTGGACCACTACATCAATGCCAATATTCTAAATAACCGATTTCAATTCGCTCTATTTAAAAGATATTCAACTGATACGTACAGAGGGCCGCGAAGATAGATCAATTTTAGCATCTCATACTACCTATCTACTTCGCAGTAATTATGTCCGGTTGTACATCTGATGCAATGATCTTCTAACCTATACATGAGCATTGTATATCCTCCACTACTCAAGTTCGTAACCTTCTGAGATACTTCGTTAGCCTCATCTCCTTGTAAATCACCCGTCTAGCCCGCTACTCGAAATCATAGGCAGCCTTCGAAAGCCAAGTCCAAGGTTCAAGGAGCTAGATTATTTGATTCAAGCTTCGATATCTTTTTACGTACGAGAGGCGTATTCTGTACTATGCGTAGAGGGTTCTAAGCTTTTCGGTAGCGACAATCGTTCTTGCTTATTTTGCTAATCAAATTTAACGAACTTTATAAAAATAAGATGGCCATCCTTTCTGTCAGCTGGATAAAAACTCGTCTAGCATTCCTCGATCTGCAGGCAAAAGTCGTTTACAGTGATGGTGATGCTACTACTATCCCTGCCCGCTTTTCCTTTTGTTACCATCAACAACAACAACAACAACGACGACTTAACGACCTGATGAAATTCTACGTTCGCCGTCTCGCTTTTTCGCTCAACGATCAGACAGCAATGACTGAAGCGCTGTGTTGCACGAGACGTAAGGCTTTTAGCGAAGCTATGGCAAACTCGCGGCCAACAAACGGCTATAACTACTTTTTCAATTTGCATCTCATTTCTAGACTAAGAAGAACGGCTTCGCAAGTTACCACAACTTATACCATCACAACAGCTACTTTCAGGTAACAGTTCAATTGGCATCCAGCAAATTCTAGAGTATAGCTATGACACGCGCCTCAGTCCGTTTGACGCCCATCTCAAGGCGATAACCTACTAAAAATTTAATCCAAATGCAATTCTTGCTTTTTCCATTTACAAAAAAAAAAAAAAGCTTTCTGGACCGCTTTGAGCTCTCATAAAAATAAATTAAAGAAAATTCTATGCCTTTTCGTGGAGTTCACACACAAAAAAAAAACTTGTCAAATAATATCTGTAGCAACGGGCAGACTACATCATAGAGTTTCGTTATCAGACTACTAATGCTTAACGACTAAGGGAACACTTCTAAATTGTGGTGTTTCTATAGGTATAGTGTTGCCAGGAAGTATAAGATGTCAAAGGAAACCATGGTTGTTACCTTGGCAAACTTGAACAGGAGTTTTTCGATGGTTTACAAGTAAAATGTTTCCATTATCTAAATGATACTAGCCAAGAGCGTTACGGCCGTACTGACCTATCAATTGACGGGGTTGACCTAATTCTTTCTTTCGTTTCCTTCGTTACGAACTTTGTCGTACCACCTAAACACTATCGCTCTTGGTGAGCAACACTGCATGTGGGAGTTCGTCAAAGAGGTCAACTCCGGAATGGACGAGAGGCCCTTCGGAGGTGCTTTGCCAATTGAATATTTAAGTGTACTCTTGGTTAGTATCGTGTAGCTAATGGAAACAGCGTGGTATTAGCAACCGAATTTTTATATCGTGTTGGTTATCCACAAGTGTGAGACAATTGTGTGCCGTTAGGGAATAATAGGTTCGTTTAGTGCTAAAAATAAATGCCTACTACATTTCTCTTCTCTGCAATATAAGATTCCACTAGAGATAACTGAAAGCACTCACCAAGGGGGCCTTCAACGAACGAGCGCTACTCGTACAATCATTTCAAGCATAGAAGCTGAAAAATCGAGGATCACAGAAAAGGTGATTACATTGAAGGGCCCCAAACGATAGGGCGCGTTGCTGCGGCCATGGAAGCTCTTGGACAAAACAAAGCATAGTCAATGCGCTTTCTATCGGCCTAGTATGACTCCTGACAACATGTGTCATAAAACTGCAAAAAGGATTAGAGAACTTAGGAGAAAAATTGATCCCTAACAAATTGGGTTCAGGGCAAATGGAAACATGCATCGTGTATTCTAGAGACACTCTGCACACGTATTAACAGCAAAAAAAGAACCGCCTAGGTGACACCATCGTTATTGAGGGGACGTTGCTTGGTTTGTGATGCTGATTAGGGAAGAATCCAAAGGGGTAGCGATATCGAGCGCAATGTTGAAAAAACCGGGAGTAAGCTAATACCCGTATTTGTAGTGACAACAGGGGCATCTCATTATACGAAATATTGCTTGAAAAGGAAACGGTCAATGCTGCCAAATATCTCTTCAATTACTGGATGTCTTTTGTACGTGCGACGCCACAATCTACAGCACATAGCGTGGTTACCCGACAACAGCGCAAGATCTCGTCGGCATACCTTTGTCCTAGCTTGCCCCAAAGGAAGCAGAATCGCGTAACGGTTTTAGTCTCCATACTCTCCAGATCTAAATTTGTGTAGTTTCAATTGTTTCTATGTTTAGAAGGGAGCAATAAACGACGCTGCGTATCTTAACGAAGTTCTTTAGAACCACATAATACAAACTACAAGTTCATTGCTGTTGAAAAAGTCTCCTTTTTGAAAGTTGAAGAAGAGTGCTGATTTCGATCCATGAAAAATAAAGCCGAATGTATATAACAAAACATTGTTATTCTACTAACTTTTATTACCTTATTTTCGCAAGTTTCTCGACCCACTAGATATTTTTGAAAAAGCTAATGGTATAGCGTGAGTTTGCATGAGCATTTTTTTGTTTGAAGGTACAATATGGCTTCAAAGGCCAAGTATCGCTTTATGTTTTAAAGGTACCTGCTGTCCTGGCGTGCTCAGTGCCATTTTGGGTTCATCGTGGCATCTGCTCTCCGTTGATTCATTGTACTAAATAGGAAGATCGCAGTGGCAGCAGCAGCGGAGACAACAATAGGTTAGTACGTTTAACCGAGTTAAAATAAGGTTGAATCGATCGGTTAATGTGTGTTGTGGCCCTCCATCGTTACCGCTCCTCAGGTACCCCTGAAGCCCCTTTGCTGGACTGCTGATCGCCTTTCCACTCTGCCGTTCGACATTTGACGCCTGGCTCGATTGTGTGTCCTAAACTCTGCTTTAATTGGTCTACCTGCTGCGCGGACATGGGTTGTTTGTTAAAAGATTATGCAAAGCTCTAATACGCTGTTCTTTGCCCGAAAATGATTAAATTCCTATATCTCAAGAGCAAAACTCAAGACGAAACGTCCTAGGACCGGTTGCTCGATTTGGGAGTGATAATAGGCATCTCAACGACTCGAAAAGCTGTCCCATTGAAAGTAACAAGATTTCTGGCAGCGTATCGTCACTCCACTTTGAGTCCTGTTCTGGCCGCAGACACTTTTAACAGAACGACGCGCTCAACCCCGCTTGACTCACGAATTTAGACTAGTAAATTCTTTTTTTCCCCGCTGGCACCCCATACTTACACGAAATAGGGTCAGTTAAGGCCTCGTTTCGTTTGCGTGCCCCGTTCCGAAGTAGCCAGCGGTAGACGCCCCCTTTACCACTGGCATAACTCTGTCGGCTGTGGTTAGTGCAACCAGTAGCAGCAGTAATTGCAGTGGAGATCGAAACAGGAAGACCACCGTGGCGTTGTTGATTCGCCTATCTCAGTTGGTAGCCAATCTATGTCCCATGAGAACAAATCCCAAACAAGTTACTACTGTTTGCCATAGACAACAAGATATACACATAGGCAGCTTCCTACAAACGACTTGAACAATGAGGCGAATACGCCCAGATGCATAGACGCTTAGTCTCTCTGGTTGTAGAAAAGACAAAAAGAAAACAAGAGAAAACAATCGGGCGAAATCCAAAGACCCTTCAGACCGTTATGCCAAACTCTCTTGGGAATTTCGTCTAAAAGCAATAGCGCACAAACAAAGCGAGCCGTATCTCGGTGGGTATCAGCATCTGTAGCACGTTGGCAGATAGAGCAGACACTTGAAGACTTTTATATTTGTATTTCTTTCCTACTACATCTGCACCGGCAATGGTAACTACTTCTGATACCTCTATCCAACACCTGCACCAATGTATCGTTTCTACCATTTACTAGCAATTATTGCCATTCTAATTGAAATACTTTCGTTTTAAGCTAGATCCCACCCGTCGTCTGACCTGTTGTCAGATCTCAAGACACATGGGGCTCTTACTGTTATCGGGCATAATTATATAGAACAACACATGCAACACAGAATATTCGTCTTTTATAGATTAAAACAACTTGAAATTTTAAGCATAAACTTCTGACTGTTTTACGTGACATGGGACCTTTCCTCAGTAAAGCTACGTCACACCTTATGCAGCAATACTTTTAGAATGATCTCTAGCTTCTAGGTGTATTGGTACTCAGCAGTGTAAGACCCTGTGTCTGTTATTCTGGACTGCTTTGGAGAATTTAGAGTCTGAAGGCAGAATAAGGATGTTAACAAAATCTAGAAAGCCTCTAATATTACAAGCTGACTAGATTTGTCAATCGTGGTTATGGCAATACCATTGTTAAACACGGGCACATATGAATTCAATTTCTGTCCTCTAAATTATGTTGAAAAACAATTGGATATCTAATAAGGAAAAGGAACAAAGTAGAGTAGGTAAATCAGACGATCGTCATATACTTACTGCGTGAAAGTACTATGCTAAGCGTACTCTCTACAATGTCAGGCAAACGCTTTGTCCAATGCTTGACTATGTTTTCATCTTAACCAGCCCACGCTAAAACTTCCGCTAATACTTCCACCATATGTGGGCGCCAATCGATAGAAACCTTCAATCAGAATGGATTACTAGGAAGTGCGCCTATGGATGGATGTCCATGGTGCATGGTTGCCGTATGACTTCAAAGCAAAGTAATACCGAAAACAGAATTGCTGAGTGCGCGTCATGTCATCATAAATATTAGGTTTAGTAAGCTTTTAGCCAAAGTCTTCATCACTTCATGAATTGCACGTAGAAGAATGTATCGTTCCAGCATTGCCTTACGTTTTTACATAATGTTTTTCATTAGCTAACATACTTTTTAAGATACTTTTTAAAAAATTACAATTAATTTTTTATTGTAGGCAGATATAAATAGGTTTTTTTTTCTTTTTTTCGCAAAAACTCTATATCCGTTATTTGTATCAGTCGAAGAACACGAAACAGCTTTGACCAATATGTCATACTTTGAAATATTGACACTTACCGATTGTCAGTCTTCACACCTTTGGTTTAACATGACGTTCACGTATTCGGCATACGGTAAGTCTTGGTCTTTCTGAATGGCTGGTAGATGAGTTACGGTTGCTTGAGTAGAAACAAATCTCGAGTAATTGAATATAATTCTCATAGATCTCTACAGTATCTGCCGGGGTGGATCTAGGATTCAACGACTATAGAGTATCCTTCTGCCTTGTCGCAGTCATTTGTATACGTCTATATACATCGAGAATAAATCGGTGCTGAAATCGGGTAATTTAATTAGGCGTTCTGTTGACACTGGTAAGCCCAGTCTGCCCAGAGACAGTCAAAGATGGATCGCTCGACGTCAGAGATATGATGATGACGCGGCCAATTGGTAAGGTCTTTGCAATGCTCTAAGGCCACTAATCACGCTTGACAAGCGTATCCGTGATATTGACACAACTGGCTACCAGCGTCGTCGTATGACCCTGCATAAGTCAGTCGTGCGCTGGTCGATTGTTGAGTAAGATATGCAAGCAATCAATGTCCAAGAAATGGGTTTACAGTAGCGCTTCCTGTCTCATCCCCATACCCTCTCCATAATTTGTCACTGACTTAACTCTAAAGAATGTAAGAACATTATTCAAATTTTTCTCGAGCTAGCTTCTTGTAACCCCCGCTTCTTTCAAAATCGATGTAGAATTACAAAACCGATGGCGTACGGCTATGCGATATCGTCTCTGTAGGACTCTCAAAACGGTCGAGGAAGGAATTGTATTTATAGGAGCTATGCGACCGATGTCGCTAATAAGATAAATGTCCTAAATGTATATTTTGAAGTTAAAGAAACAGCATCTGGTTGTAAATGCCAGAACAATGTCATACATCGCCTTTATTACTTTCTATAGTATACGTAAGTGTGAATATTCTGGAGGAAACTGGCAATAGGAGATGTCGTAGTTAGTTTTCTCAGGGATTTTTCGTTCGTGTGTTCCACGTTAGCGGCGCCACGATGGCGTTCCGAATCGCTCACTAATCTAAGTATGTCGAGCACCGTTCTATGGGGCCTGTATTAACATCCGCCTTTTTATATGTCTGTCTGACGAGCGGCACCTTGATATGCGATTGCCATACTTTACGCCAGCTCTCACGCGTGCCTCGTTTATGAGAACCATCAAACGAAGCAAAAAGTTTTTCTAACCGAATTCGGCGTTATCATTTTTTCTGGTCCGGGCGATGGGCTCTTTGAGAAGTGGCTTGCCGTTCGTCCCTACCTGGACGCTCGTGGACTCTGCGCTGCTGGTTGTCTATTTAGACAAACGTTGAGCTCTTTGTCCGTCTAAATTCGTATAGCCTCGTTTGACTATACGAAACCCTTCGCTAGGCCTGTGGTAGAAGTGTGAAAAAAATTCGAAAACGACGTGAGAATTCTTTCTACAGGGGGAAAATGCAGTTGGCCTCTGTTTTCCAACGAAAAGCTCTATTGCTATCATACGTACAACAGCAGCTGGTACTCTTGTATTTCTATTATGCTCTCAAGGTAAAAGTACAAATTTTCTGATCATTTGTTTGTTACGCGATGCAGTCCCACCATGGCACCTAATTCGGATTAAAAAATTCGAGTACGAGCTCGATTTTTCTCACTGTGTTCCCTCTTATTTACTACTGCCTATTCATTTACGAAACAATACATAATATACACATTATGAGAGAAAAACTATCCGGCAACCTTTAGTGAAGCGTGGTGCTTGGCGCTGTGGTATCTAGGTTGTGTGTTCCATTGCTGTTCGGGGTGCAGCATAACGGGTAGTCAACTTCTTCCGCTTTTGTAACATCCTGAAAAGCATAACCTTCTTTGCATTAGCGCCAAAAGGTGGCTTTTTGCCTATAACAGAAGGCAATTCGTGTGTTAACCATGAAACTGTGTGGCAGGCAGCTGTTGCGAGAGGCACCGAACGGCCGAACCAAGTGACGATATATCCCTATCGAGCTATCGAACTGTCACAATCAACAAATTCCCAGGCCAAGGCTAAAAAATTGTGATGGGAGAAATATTAGTTTTGTCTCGGAGAACGCTTGTCAGTGAAAATATAAGAGTTAAGTACAAATAGAGTATTAGACCTTAGCACCTTACAGCATTAGTTGTTCGCTGTATGGCAGAAAAAAATCAGGCCCAACCCTCTAATTAAATTCACGGATAGTATTCGAAAGTCGCGTTTGGGACAGTCACTCACAACAGACAAGATAGCATTGAAACGTAACAATGGCGACAGTTAACTGGTTCAGTAAATGACGTCCTCGTCGAGTCTATTTCTACGCACGAAGGAATGACACCCTGCTTTCATGTTAGCGGATTACTTCGGGATGCCGTTGATCCTTCCATGCAAATATTTTTATACGAACACTGCAGTGTTGAAATATGGAAGTCGATGTGGAAACGTAAAGGATAAGTAACACGCGTCCAGTTTCTGGGCTTTAGAGCGACTACGTCGCCTTGGCTTTTACTGCTGCAAAATGTGCTACTTTACGAGCCAAATGATTTTAACTGGTCGAACTGGGTTTCCCCGTGATGGCTTGGTGAGTAACATATTTTTACCTGTTAATCTTAAAGAATGGTTGTGGGCTAGGTTTGACCCTTCCCCTCCCCCCCCCCGGATATAAACAGACAGATAGTTTATTTCGTGCTGAAAGCCAGTTGTCTGGTGGAGTGCCTACCGGCGATACCGGACCCAAAACCCGAAAAATAACGGTCTAATTGGCTAATGTAAGTACTTACTGTTAAGGATAGAAAGCGTGCGCACAAATGTGAAAGTAAGAAATGCTTTCCGCATTTTTATAATGTGTTGATCGTGAACGTAAGATATGACCCCTAAAGTGTATCTATATCCCATATATGCGAAGTTTTTTCCATTGAAGTGTTATATCGCATTATTTTTCGGGTGATGTACGAAGACGATGGAGAAATATCTTAATGAGTACGCTTAAACAATACCAAAACAGAACACCTCTTTGAAAAGTTTACGCGAACGCTCGAAGTGAAGGGCAAACGGCGTCCAGTTGGCTCTGTTCGCGCCGTTAATCGACTAATAATTAGCTTTGTATTATATTTATTAGAAATAATATTTACCCATCGTTAAATTGATCGCTATCCGAATAACAGACTGGCCTGGTCTGGATCATATACAGTCAAATGTTACGTCAACACTGGCCTACTGCAATTAGGATATCCTGTCGCCGCAGCGAAGGCTCCGACGTTTCTATTAAGTATCTTAGCCTTCCTGGTAGTTGTAGAATGGTAGTTTCTGGTAGTTTGCTGTCTTTTGCTATTCAGAGAGGTCCTATAGCTTTCGCGTTAACAAAATTGGCAACGTCTGCTTAGAACGGAGTATATAACAAATCTCTAAATGTATGATTAAAGTAAATTGCACGGAAGTTAATTAAGATAGAATTTGCTTCAAAGATACACATTTCTTGCATATTATAGCAAGGATATTCTTTGAAGTTTTTTTTTAGCGATGGAAATAATCGGAACCTGCATAACTCAGCGGGGCTGAGCTGAATTATCATCCGGCTCGCCGATCGTAAAAATTTTACCGGTAATGCGATCGCGCGACGAGTCATTTTTATATGGCGGCATATTCGCGCCCAAGGCCGATATATTCGTTATCGTTCTGGGTAATAGCGATAACGCAGCACGTCTTCCAGCTGCTGTTGGTAGCTGGAATTAGCGAGTTTTCTACGAGGATGCCTATAGCTTGGATAGGTTTCGGCTGGGATTTCCTATCGTGTAACGCTTCGAACAGATAAAATGTCTGTGGTTTTGCGGTATTGAAAACCTCTTACTAGGGCAACGGAAAGCGTTTTGTTTTAGCGGCAAACCACCACGAACGTTGTGAATGCTAGCAGTTGTTTGGCATAGCTGGGTCGTAATATTAGACCATTTCAGTGTCATGCTTCTCAAGAACTGGGTCGTCATGAAACGACATTACTCCTAGTCCGTCGCGACAAATGCTAGAATTTGCGCTGGGCTTGTAATGATCGGTAACTTCTAAATAAATGTTTGCTTAGCAACATTCTTCCTGGTTGGGTGTTCGTGACGCAGGCGATGCGACGAGGGGGCAAGGAGCCGTCTAAAATGTGTGCGAAAAATTGCCTTACCAGCTCGTTTGTCTGTCCACGAAAGCACTGACGGAGCATGCTAATTGTAACGCGTGAAATGAGTAATTAGGTCGCAGACTGAACAATTATTTCGAGCAAACGAAAAGCAAATTCTTTGTTGAAGGTAAATGGATTCCTGCCCGGGGGGCAAGAAGGCCAGCGGGCTGAATTGTGGTGTGTATGTGCACACCCTAATGTACAGCAATTGTACGTCTGGCTCATACTGTAACGTGGATGCGACTCTTCTTCTGCTTCGCCCCGTACTCACGTAGCTCTCTCGCCTTCTACCGCCGCCTCTGGCAAGCTCAATATTGATTATTGCGATGTGTGGAATCGGTCATGCGGTATTAGAAGGGCTTTGATGCCATGGGTGTCACGCAAGAAGGAAGCCATGAGCATTAGCTACAATCTAAGCGGCCTGTATGCACATCGGTTTAAAAATGTATCAGTTTTAGATGATTGACTGCTTAACGATAGAAGTGAAGAGTGGCAAATGAGCCAATGCGTTTTTGTCGCGGTAAACAAACGCTCTGTGCGGGGGTTTGAAAATTGTAGATCGCCGAGATAGCTTGTAGCGCTTCCTGGCTCAGTGGTACAAAGGGTTTAGACAATTCTGCATATTGGATTTTCGGTACTGCAATCAGATGTGCTTCATTCTACCGTAGGACTGAATTTGTTATGACATGAATTAGATTTTACAATATTACTTTAATAAAAAAGACTCGCTCGAACAACGAGTAAATGACGTGAAGAGTCTAAACATTGAGACATTTTACGTTAGCACAAACAATCTCCAGCCTATTTTTTTTGTTTGACAGCGAACCTAAATAAATACATTGGTAATTTTAAAAAGGACATCAATTGGTGCTGTTTATTAGTTTTACCAAGCCCCTACTGGATATGTATAGTTAAAAATGTAGAACATTAAAAACAGTTTCTAATTCACAAACACCACCCGTTCCAGTACAATACAATTTCAGTTGATTCGCCAGTGCTTATTTGCGTCAAAATGCCGTGTCCTAGAACATCTCGCGATCTTTCAGCGGTAAACGTTACTGTTTTCCAGCGCTGTCCACCGTCTACTGCCCTAGAAAAGCTGTCATCCGCTGTGCCAGCCCCAGGTCGACCGCCAAAACTATTGTAGCGGCTGTAACAAAGGCCCCGCAATGAAGTAGTAACCCCAGATTGCTAATCCTAACGGGGTTGTTTGAGAAAGCGGCAGCTTTGGACGGATCGTTGACGAGAGTTTACAACGGCCGCCGTCTACAGAGATGAAACGAGCCTTCACCATGAACATAACGTGAAGAATAGTCCAGCAGGCGATCCCGTCGAGTTAGGCGTGGCACAGCCGGAACTTTAAAACATTCACTATCTTGGCTATGACACCTTGCTTAAATAGAGCAAAGCATGCCATCCAAAATTCTATCATATTCAACAAAATGCACGCACAAAGATCTAAGTGAGCAAATCGATTCTGACAGAACCTCTACCTATGATATATATGTATATATATATATATATATACATATATATATATATTACGTGAAAATTAAAAGTATGAATTGCTTTTTTGATTGTCTACGATTCTGTCAGTTTACGTCCTCGAGCCGCCGAGTTTGATCCGAGCATCATACGATCACTGACCGCGGCGATTAACGTGTCACTTCTGCTGTGACTGCTATGAGTTATTTGCAAGAGCCGGCGGGCAAGAGGAAATATTGGTCAGACAGCTACCCGCGAGCATTTTCCGGATTCTGCGTAACGTTCAATACGGGAGCAGAGGACGAAGATACGAACTCTGACAGGCTTGACAAATATGACGTAGCATCACCAATGAGAGGCTAGAAAATGCTCAAAGAGCAGAGCTCGAAGAAATTGTGGTACTCAGAAGCAGACGCTAACAGAGTAATGGGTAGTACTTGCCTTTGATCAACGTGCCTCCGACGCCAACGCAGATCACAGCATCTTGACAGTGAGAAAAGAGTAGCATGTTGATCTTGTCCACCGTTGTCGTTTAACAGCGGGGTGCCATCAGATCTAACGAATCTTCAAGAGTTCGAAGTTCAAGACAAGTTCATCGGTATGTATGATATCGATTTTTTTTAAATAAGATCGGAGCAGTTTTAAAATGTATGAATAGAAAATAGCATAAAGGCAGGTAGGTCATAGCATAACCGAATGCAGGAAGTGAAACTTGTTGCCTGCTGCCAACGCAAAAGTAGGGTCTTGTGGTACATTTGCAACTCAGTGAGTGTTCGTCTATTATAGTCTCTCTCTCTCTCTCTCTATATATATATATATATATATATACATATACATATATAGAGCTTCTGGTTTTAAGCGACATAGGGCTTGCTATCTTCCTAGCAACGTTCGTACATAAATCTACGCACAACCATGTGCCAATACAAAACCACTGACGTTTTGTAGAACGTGAACGCTTTTCATTCGACCACCGCTTCGTTTTAGTTGGAAACTTAGCATAGACAGCTGGTTTTGGTTCGCTGTGTAACCTTTTGCGTGCTCGGCAAATGGCGCTCCAGATATTGGTAAAAAAAAATTATGAAATAAGAAATGATTTGAGTTCTGGATGGTGAAAGAGCGGCAATCAGGGCGTCTGCCTTTGTGCCTTGAGGGTACCGGTGACGCCGGACCAAACAGAGTTCGGCAAATCGTTGAGGCAAACAGCAGACAAAAATAGTAAAAACACGAAAAGGCAAATTCTTTGCTTCGTGGAGGATTTCTAAGGCCTTAAAATGCTCGCACGCTTTTGTCGTTGTCTGTAAGTACATGATTCCTTGGTCAATCCAGGTTGTTTAAGTAACAGCAGCAGCGGAGCCGTGTCGAATAGGTGCGTTCGGTCATCGTTTTCCAGGCGAACAGAAAAACTAACGACTACTAAAAAAGTAACGCGACTGGGAAGATGGTGTTATTTGTAGCCTTAGGGAAAATCAGCTACAAGCCACTGTAGGCGATCCGGCTCTAGATCTAAGAAAATGCCACGGTAACTATTTTTTTCGAAAGGAAATCGCATAAACCCTTTATAAATTCCAATTTAAACCTACAGGAAAAAAATAGAAAAAAAAAGCTTAGTAGCATGTCATATATTATTTAGCTGATCATTGTATCGCAAAGATATTGTTAGTTTTTTTGCCATAACCGTGAGTATGCAGGTTAGCTAAGTTGCAATGAGTGCCAACTTGCGAATTCTGGCTGGCGGATCTAATAATCTAAATGTGAACGTTATATATTGTTGATTGATTGGATCGCTTAAAACAAGTAGTTCTTAGTAATACTATTATATTAGCCCACCGCTATGATATGCCATGCGACATAAATGGTATATCTCACCTGTAACCGTTCTAGTTTCATAGCGTCATAATAAATACATTGTGACAGTAAAAGAATAGTGAAAAAGGTCGCCGAAAGACTTGTTAACATGACGAAACGCAAAGAGTTGGCGACCAAAGTGCAAGGCTAAAATCGATAGTTATCGTTTGACAAATGGTACCATTTTGTAACTGGTAGAGCAATGAATTACGAGGTAGATCATAAGCGCCTGCTCGAAGTTTGTTATAGATATTTGGAAAACCCAACGAAGCACTATCTAAAATCGGTTGAAGACAATACGGAAGCCTGCATATACTGAGTCCAAGGCCTGTCTATTCGAGCACTTTCCGGCACAAACAATATTTCAGATAACAGAAAACTAGGCACGCGTCTGAACGATAGGAACGAGGATTTATACGCGTTTACTGAAGTGATAAGATTTCTGTTAAGGCGCGTTTCCCGTTACCATTCCGTATCTGACGGCTGGCTGGTCTGACTACAGCATTGTTGTTAGACCTTATTAACTTTGCGACGCTTCGACGCGAATACCGGATGCAGAGATATCCTTTTTCAAGGATAAGGACACAAATCTCCTTAATACTTACCGGCCCAGTAATCTCTTGGACACTACTATGGAAGCTATGAAAGTCGCTTTTTGTTTGAAGTAAAACAGGCTTTGACTAACTATTTACTGTAACAAGCATGCGTTTACCCATCATTTTTAATACCACAAGAAACCCAGCTGTTTCGAAAACCTTATTATAACGAAAGGCAGTCATTTTCCAGATTTGGACGTTGGACGATGGACGAACTTCCATTTCGAGTAGAAATTCCTGTTCCGCCTGGATAGTCTACGCTACTGCAGGCTTTCACATGGCAGGAAAATCACCATCAGGCAAGTTGGATTGAATGAGCTTTGCAGATGGAAATACGACGGAGTAGATTATTTTTCAACAATTCATGTGGCACCCATGGGCCATTATCTTCAAACGCTTCAAAAACTGTGCGGTATTTTTCTGCAAAAGAGCTTAGTTACCTTCAAGGCACTTTGTCTTCCGTCTAAATAAAGGTATTCCTTTAAATTCTACACTATTCTGTCTAATTCTGCGATGTGTATGAAAGATCCCCGTAACTTATTTCGAAAATTTAGAAAGTTGCATCAAAATACCCGGATGATTTGCATTTCTGTGCCACTTGGATAAGCTTTGAGTCTCTTCAGTCTTAATCGTCTCGCGAGTCAAGTGGAAACTTTAGAGAGACCTCTTAAGAATTGCTAATTGAGTAGGTCGTTGGTTATATGTAGGCTTGGAAGAGTTACATTAATTCAGTTTAAATTCAAATTTAAATGCGTTTTTGTGGGGCAAAAGGGGTTCGTAAAGTAATTGACCATGCAACGTCAGATTTTATGGCTCTAGTGGCAGAAATGTATAAATCATTTGCTCAATAAAATCTACTTCACTCATCAGTGTTAGACTCGTCTGACCAAAGCCCGATAAAGGCTCTTTTTTCAGACCGTTTAACTCGACGGTACTTCAAATCAATTAGGCCCATCGTTAGCCCTGACAATATCTATTTTCACTAAAACTTTTACGGACGCGCTTTTTAATGATAATAGGAGTTCTTGATTTTGATGTCTGTGATCCCTGATTCGACTATCGCTGATGATAAGCCTTTTGTATACTGGTGGCGGGAACTTCCCTGATAATGGAGCAGAATACTTTTTACTAGACAGTTGCCAGTTGCGCTGACCTTAGACTTGCGGTATCAATGAATTTCCGTTTTCAGAGTAGAGTAGTTTGAACGTTGCACCGCCAATCCTCAAGCACATACGATACCCTCATTGTTATCAAGCTTGGGTCCCTCTTCTCCGCAGATCACTCTTGCGAAGCTACAGTAAACGTTCGACGCGATGATAACGTTCGAAGTAGCAGCCTTAGGGCGTAATTCTGAGAGGCAAATAACGCCGGTAAAAGCTGAGCAGATCTGGCTTTTGTCGATGAGTCATGAATGCTCATATGTAGCAGTTCCTATTTCCCTTTGTTGGCCTCATTAATCATGCCCCTGTAAAGTCTACAATCTTTTATTTCTTGCAAAAATATTCCGAAAACATACAAGGTTCCAAATTTGAAACTCACTCGAACAATATTTTGCTTATATTTGACATGGTCAAAACATGGTTGCTATACGTTTCCCTATGCCCTTTACGTGATGATGATCACTACGGAGATAACTATAATAGTTCCTTCTAGCAACATGAGAAATCGGCGAGGAACTAAAACTGTTAATATGATATAATGTATATTATTATACATTTGGCAGGGTAACAAAAAGCGTCGCTCCATCCACCGCGAGCTCTAAATTGGATAACAGTGACGATCAGTCATTTTTTAAGATGGTGATGATCTGCTGTTGATTCATCGCGGTGTTACACTTGCTCAGCGTTGATCCGTCACCCTTTCCAGACCTTACATACTTATTGGTGGCCTCTTTTTGCCATATAAATCGATGATTAGCAGTGTGTTACTGTTCCAAAGTTAAATCGACCCAAATAATAACTTGAACAATATCTATGGCTAATGTTAACTTGACCCAATTTGTTTATTTTTATTTGTTTATTATCGAAATTATGCCGCCTACTACATGTTGGCCTATTGTGTGCCTGGGTCAGGCTTCGGGGACAGTTATTGTAATCTTCTGTAACAGCGAACTAGTTGGCAGGAATCTATTTATTTAGCTTAGGACTCCGGAGCTCCTCCGGTCGGCGTATACTCTCTATTGATCCGACTATACAATCCCGAGCGAAAACCGTGAGACAAGAAACGAATCTATAATTGGATTTCCAGGCTGAATTATGTTTCGACTCCATTCGAATTTATTTGTTATATTTACCTGAATTTTGTAGCTGAGAAATCTTCGTACTGGTGATAGAACAGCAGCCTTAATGACGAAATACTTGTTTCAAAAAACCAAAGGAACGTTCATATCAGTGAAGCCACAAATTGTTTGAGAGGAGAAGCAATATCGTATGTAGTAGTATGGATCCTTCTTTTGATTACTAATATTCGCACCCTCGTGTATTTAGAATTTAACACTAGCATTGTTAAAACTAGAAAAATCTTCTTGAAGTTATCGAGGCGCATTGACAAAGATCCTCTGAAATTACACTTGATTCGTTGACCATATCTCATTCTCAGTGTCGCCCACTGGGCAATAACGCAGCTATTTTCCACGCCCTCGATTTAAACGATTCCTCGCCATGGTGTTAATGGTAAAAAACGTATATTCGAGAAAAAAATATGTCTGCTTTATGACATCCTCTTATTACGACTATAGATTAAAAAGAAGAGCTTATGTTAGTCTAAAAGTGATCGAATGAACTTGATGACGGAAAGCGGTAATGCTTTCATTAATATCAATGCTCTTGCTGCGAGAACTCAGTATGTTGCGTTCTCCTCTTGCCCTGATCTCGTAGAGTTTAATGACTCGTTTCTTTAAGTCCGCATACTCATTTTAGTGCGGTGGTCTGAGAAACAACGGCCAGTAGGGAGAAAGCCAATCCATCGACCTTCGTAACGCTGACAGTTTCCAAGTGTCCGGTGACCTTACCTTCCGTTTATGAACTACGCTGCATCACTATAAAGGGACCTTCCTTAATAATAAATCTGAGACTTTTTTGAACGGAAATAGGCAATGTTTTTGATTTTTTAGCTGTCTTTCTGGCTTTAATTATCTTTCTTTTGTTAAAGATGCGTTATTTCTATGGCCGTTAAAGTACACCGTTGCATTGTTTGTTGCACTTTACTAAAGTTAACATCAATAAAGTATGGCCTCTCTGATTGACATTTAGCAACAAATATGGCTTAATTAGGTACTTCGGTAGATATCGCTTAGTTGATCCCTATGTGAGAGTCAAGTATTGCAGGACTGGGCTTAGAGCAGTGAGTTGTGGTCTCACACCGGACTTCAAACGAAACACTGAACAGTGCATTAACATCTGTAAAATAACAGGTAGACCAAACAAATAGCTCAAGAAGAAATGTAATAGAATCAGTAATATAGTCAAGTGAAAGGTTGCTGAAGAGCCAAGGGTGTACCATGCAGGAATATGGTACATTATGTCATAGTGAAAATTTCTGTATAGTAATATATATTTCTGCACAGCCAGCTAATGGTATCCATTCTGCACATTAAAAAGTATTCAATATACATATATCTTCCTATATGAGGCCAAAAAATGTGCGATTGGCTTTGAACAGAAGGAGATAGCTAGCTTCAGATGTGCAGCTTGTTTACCGCCTACCCATTGAAGATGAGGAATGATATATGTTGGATAAGCGAAAAGTGTGTACGTATTGGCTCATATAATCCCTGCCATTACGTTGCCTTCTCTAGAAAGAACAGTTTGACTAGAATCGAAGTAATAACACTACAGAAAGGGCATATTTAAAGATGTATGTAAATGTCTCCCCGCTTGCCTATCAAACATAGGGGAATGGGCAACCGACAAAAGCAACCTTAACATCTAGCTTTTACACCGATGATATAAAGGCAGACTCGTTAGATTTATGCGTATGCCAGCGAAAGGGATATTGATATGATGAAATATTAGAAAATCCTTTTAGACTTGCAAAGATCGACGAATAAACCAATCTGCAAATGGAACGTTTAGGATATCTTCTATACGCCATTATAGAAGCAACATGGTTTTCTTGCAGTCGAGTGTTTGCAAGCCAAAAGAAAGACATGAAAACATTCGGAGTCCTGTAAAGATTCTGAGCCTTTATTTGATAAGACGAGCGTCCATGAGCAATGCCCCCATCGGAAGGACAGACAGATTCCTAAAGCCTACCATATGTTAACGCTAAGTAGTAGGTCATTAGCCAATGCTGTACTATTTTGGCAGCCAGAAATGAGTTTAAACTGATAGAACGAGATAAAGAAGCTATCTAAACATTACGTACTAAACATGCTTTCTCGTAAGTTAACAAAATGTTTCTAAGAAAAACTGGCAAGTGGATGTTGTGTGACATGTCTATAGATTTGATTTAGATGAAACATAGCCTTGAATTTCAACAAGCTCTACGATATTTTTCAGCAAACTTGAAGGTAACGTTTGCATTTTAGTTCACTTTGTCAACTAGTTGTTGGCCGTAGGCTTTCTTACATTTAGGAACGCAATGCATTTTTAATACGATGAAATGATCAAATGCTACGTGAAGTTCTATCTGAAGCCAAAAGCGTTCTCCCATGACTTACTTGAAAATCCTAATACAAGAAGAATAGCCTGCGATAGACATCGCAGTGAAGTATTAGGGTAACAATAATACTTCTAACGAAACGCTGATGCTAGACACGGAACAGAAGTGAGTGAACTTTCGCAGCTTCAATTTCAGGTCAGATCTTACTGTTTGATGCATGCATTCGCCATAGATAGATACTAAAAAGCTAATCCAAGGCACAATTTGTGAATCTTTGTGATCGGTTGCTATTTAGAGTTCTCTTACGAGCAGTTAATGAGACTCCAGCGAAGCAGGAGCTTAATAACCAAGGCAAGATAGTTCTGCATCTACACTTGAAAAATCACAATTTAATACTATTTTTTCAATTTATAAAGCATTATTTTTCACTTTTGACTAGATATATATATATATATATATATATATATATATATATATATATATATATATATATGTATAGAAAAACATTGCATCACAATAGTAATCGTATAAAAATAGCAGACGTATATTTTCAAGTTTTTTTTCAAGTATTTTCAAGAATCATGTAAACAAAATCGCAACAGATTTCCAAGGTTTGCATATAAGAGAACGGGAAATATTGCTTTATAGGCTGGTTAATGTCCTAGAATTCGATATCTAATGACGTCATGATAAATTGAGGTAAAATATACAAAGTATTACGGAATGGAGTGCACTATACACCAGCCATACCAGAATAACAATGTCCTTTAAAATCTTCAGGATATATTCGAACCCTGCAAAGGTCAGATTCTCCACCGATATGTTTAAACGAACCTTTACCAAGAGCTAGTACGTTATTCGAACAGAATTTTGAAACATGACTTGAACAATTAATTTTGCCTAGAAACGATTCGGTTACTATGGAAACACACTGAATTCCATTAGTGCAACGTAACGGCGTAAATAGGTGAGGTTTTTCTTGACTTAATTCACTTTCCATTCTATTCCAGATGTTAGTCTACGACATGGATAAAACGAATGTCAAAAATAGCGGAGCTTCGAAATAGTATAGTTTGTTAGAATTATATATTTAGTCATAAATTATCTTGGGCCCTTTTCACTGATGTAGAATGTCAACAGGGTTGGTTCGAAAGTGAACTATTACCAAGGTCAAAAACGCACTAACAGTAATGCCGGTTTATTAAAATCAAAATGTCGGCCGCGTAGAACAAGCAGCAGGTCGGCATAGGCAACGAAATAGCAATATTTTAATGAGAGATAAAATACAGAAACTCCAGATTGTTTCGTGTGTATCAGCTCTTCCGTATTGCTGAAAGGTATAAGATGGCTAACAGAGAAGTCAACAAATGCTGGCAGCAAGGTCGAAGCGAGTAACGAAACTTTAAAGAAAAGAAGAGAATTTACCGACGCAACGATCCATTCAATTGAATAAAATCACCCTTCGGACGCTGCCTGTTCCACTGCGTCTTTTGCTTGTTCCCCCTGCTCGTCTGGCCTATACAGAGCCAGATCCGATTTGCATATGAATCAACTATTGTGGCTGTATGTATTATTCCCTTCCACCCGAAGAGAGGGTGATATAAATCGTTAGGTCATTCGGCCATACCTGAAGCGGGCGCTGTCAACTGACGGCTTCGCTCGTAGCAAACAGTTACCAGCCGTCTACTTGCCACGTCGGGCTAGTAGAAGTATATTATTTGCCCGTATTGATAGCAGAGCTCATCTCGCTGCTCTTTTCTATAAGTGAGAACGTGTAATCAATACGGCAAGCTACCATCGCGCTAAACCCTTTGGCGTACGTAAGTTCTGCTCTACAGTGTGCTTTGCACTAGCGGCTCCGGTACTCTACTTAGCGTCGAAGGTCGGCTCCACCTCAGACCGCGGCACCTGCTGCCAGTCAACGCTCAATGAATGCGGTAGCCTGTTACGACATCGCTCAAACCCGGAAGCGACGATTTTCCTATTTAAACGTTTTTCTTCCGTTGTGTGCATACATCTCCCCCTCTCTGTCCTTACTTCTGCTCGTCCTTCTTTTTTACCTTATGGTCCTACTGAGTACGAATCTTTTCATACGAAGGACGGTTGATTTTTAGCCTGTTTCTGTAGCAACTCGATAGTGTTCTATTTCACTTGCCCATTAAGAAAATTGAATTATTTTATCAGATATGCTACTTTTTTACAGTTAATACAAATATGTACTGCCTGACAGCTGCAGCCATTGTTGAAGCGTACTTATACTATGCATGAACAGTACGGAACTACCAACTTAGACTAAAAAAAAACGTACCGATCACAAATAGATATTAGCCCGTCGTTAGCCCAATTATAGAAATAATCGGGCTAACGACGATTTTGCCCGTACCATTTAGACTGCGATGCAAAGTCAGCGCAGATTAAACTGAAGAATGTGCCGTCTTTCATTGGAATCGGTAACAGCTTTCACGTATGACAGCTAACTTTTAATGCCTGAACCGCATGGTCCTTTGGCGGCGAATACGTTGGCAAATTATAAGTCATTGGGTTTACTTAGTGAGGAAAAACCCAGACGCCTCGACGCTGTTACAAGGAAAAGGGACAACGTCTTTCTGTCCGGGTCGTTAACCATTTTCTTGACGTATACAGTGGCACCCTATACTTTCTGACTACGACCGCAATAGCTGTGAGATTTCTCCCTTTTTTCCTAGTCGCCTTCTCGGGATGTCTCTTATTATCTACCTTATTGTCTCTGCCACGTATCGTTTTCTATTACTGATAGTCACGACATTTCTATAGCGCTTCAATGCTTATTTATGTAGACTATTTACACAGGGATCATGTAGCGTTGTGGTAATAGAGAGACACAGAGGTGACGCTTTACCTCGTTCTATTGACAGCCAAAAGCACTAATCCCTTTCAATTTTACACACTGAATTGCAGATCGATAATCGACAACAATGGTGCTGCTGCTGTTCTTATTGTACTTACTTAATAATAGGTCTGGCTAATTACATTTGGCTTCCTTGTTATATTGCCATTGCATTGCGTATTACTATGGCAACAATTGGAACAGCAGAAGCTTTGCAAAGCAGCAGACACAAACAAAGCGGCGGCGGCAGCGCAAATTGTTTGCTGACAATGGCAAAGCTTAGACAGATATAAACAATCAAAAACAATGTCATAAGCTCCGTTGGGACCAATCAGAAAGAAATACCGCAGCATTGGCGGCAGCGAGGCCATGACGTCGATAACGTGAGCGACTGAAATGCTTGCAAAGGGAATGAACCGAACAAAACAGAGGAGAAAACAACCGTGGGGAGCATTGAGGATCAACACTTCTGTCCTGCAGGTACCGCCTCGTGCTGAAACGGCCTCACGAAGCTCACATTCAGAGCAACGTATTCAAGCGATTATTTTTTGAAAATCAACAAATGAGTAATTACTTGCAAAAGGAATGGCAACGCGATGCGAAAGAGCGAATTTATGTCGGCTTTAGCCTTCAGCCGTTCTACCCCTTGTGCTGTCAAAAATATCATACTGAAACTGAATAAAAAAAGAGAACAACTACGAAGCGAAAAAAGGCCAACTGAAAGGCCCCATTCTTAAATATTATCATTATAACAATATCATACTGTAAATAGATGAGCCTAAACTTTTTGGACTAGAGCAGACAGTATCATTTATCGGGAACTCGAAATTTTCTTATAAATTCGATCCAGCGGTAGAAACAGCTTTGGCTTATTCTAAGGAGGAATCTTAATTTAAAATCGATACTATGTAGTTTAAAAGTGTTTAGATTAATGAAAAAAATCATAATCTAAGTGTTCCTGTAAATTGTTCGGTAGGTTCCTCGATCGAAATGAAAGAAGTAAATGTTATTTTTAAAAATACTTGAAAAATCCTGTTCAAACATTCGATAGTAAACTACTAGCAAGGGTTTACTCTGCAAGAAAGCCTCAAATATTGATAGGAAAATATCAATTAATGGGGAGACACGAGTTTTCGTATTTTTGCTATGAAAGCTTTTATTCAAACTCTTGCCAGGAATGCATAAGTTTGAAACTTCTAAATAGAAAAATGCATTGCCTACATTTACGGAGGTACAGAAATGCGAAGGTTCCAGTATAGTTAGGCCAATCCATCTCTATATATTCGTCAATCATTTCTCTTAGTGGTCAAAGCAATAGGCATAGGGAACTTCTACACAATATGAAAATGAAGATACGAAAAGCTATGAAGTGACTGGGCTTCTCCAGTTTAACCAATAATAACGTAAAAGGCGGAAAAGCCTAAAAAAAGTAGCTTACACATTCACCGTTTTTGATTCCCAATGACGACTTCACTGAAATACTGAGACACCAGTAACGTATATGCATCGAATGTGAAAGTGGAAGCAAGACGTCATCTTCGATGGTGGTTACGACTTTAAATCTATCTGTTCCTTCGTATAAAGAGATTTGCGCTGCATTGGGTTTACTGTAGTTCGTCCATCTAGGTACTGGCAACATTTGTTATAGGCAGATAATCAAAGATGGCGGCCATGCGCAATCTTTTTAGCGCGAAAATTTAATCGGAAAGGCAACGACGTAGATAACACGTGCACCGGCAAAGTTTGCCTATCGTGCGCAAAGATGCTTGCTTCGTGCATTACGTATTGTAGGAGTAGCTGTCCTAGTGAGTGAGTGTAGTTTTAACAACATTCTCTCAATAGGTTAATAGGCGGAACGTCGTAGGCGACGTCCTTCGACGAGCTCGTCGAAACGCGTATGTCGTGAGTTCGTTAAGACCTTCAAGCCTTATAGGATGACACATGGAGCCGTAGCCTAAGTATACCTACGATGACTATATTATTTGTAGTGCTCGCAAATATCTTCTGACTGCATCATAGGTAAAGAAGGTCACAGTGTGCACTACGTAAAACAGAATGTTGTCTCAGAAAATATTTCTTTTTTTTTTTTTTTTTTTTTATAACTGTTGATCTTACGTAGCTTGGTTGTACTGGTGGCAAATGCCGTATAGATCGTACGGCAGATAGTATTGATATCATTCTATGGAATTTTATATATACACCAGGTGGTCCTTCGTAGCGTTCTATGAAAATTGAAATTAAAGATTCTCTAATTGACGGGAAAAAATCTTTCCGCAAGCTTTTAGGCCTCTAACACATTTCCCTTAAAGTTTGTATCTACTACTCAAATAAGTAGACTTGTCAATAAAACAGTATTTTGTGGCCTTCAATATAGCCATTTGAGTACAGGTGCAATACCTTCGTATTTATACCAGAGAGCCGGAAGCTGTCAAATATCCCGGGCTAAATATCGGTTACGATCCTGATCTTCTGTGAACAGGTTCTGGTTGTTTTTCTGATCTTCTCGTTCTACTTTTTTGTACCGCTCATCATTTCTCGTGGAATGCGCATGGTTCATAAAGCTCACTTAAATACTCTGGCCATCTGGAGGGACGCTAAATCGAATTGTCGGTATCAGAGTCAATCAACAATAGTAGCTAGATGATAAATTTTGTAGGAAGTTCTCCAGATTAATGGAGGAAAAGAGTCGATCGATATAGGTTTGCTTGCAAAATATATTTTCACATTGGTCGAATGTCTGTAGCTGCATCAGCAAAACGTAGTAAATATGCCGATGAGTGAAAGTGGACTTGGCTTCCAATTATCGAGCAGTCGATATGAAGTACGCAGTACTTCGAATTAGATTTTTTGTGTTCCGGATCTTTCAAGGATCGCGCCACACTTCAGTGTTAGGGGCGTGATGACTGATCCTGCAGAATGGAACTTGGTCCTTATAGTACAACACCCACCTAACACTATGTGTAGATCGATAGACTCGTAATCATAGCTTCATGCACGGAAAACTGGGTAGAAAGCAGTCTCGTTCGATGAGCAGCAAGAGGCTGTGGGCAAAATAGAAAAAAATAAAGCTTGTTGACGCGAGCCACTTAGATTAGCCTATTTCGAAGAAGATAAATAGGTACTTGATTATCATCATGTCTTGATTAAACTTTACCAACGATAAACGATTGAATGGTCCAAGGCGGATATAGCCTGAACAAGTCATAGTGCATACACTGACACCGCATTAAACAAATGCTATTTTTCTTCATTAGTTAGTTAGAATGATTATTACGGCGAAGGGCTGCGAGGAATAAACGAAAATTAGAGATGAGTCAGTTCAAACACCAATACATTTTTAAAATGAGATGATAAGTATAATTTTTCAGAGATCTCCGAGCTTTTTTAGCATGTTGAACATTTTCGATAGATACACACACAGCGCGGGACCAGCAATGAGCTAAGAAATATCAACCAGTACGAAAAGTAAAGAAAGCTACAAATAGTAAACACGAACAAGTTCTGCCAGTTCCACGGCTTCCATTTTTTATGTCTGTTGTTAATGAAAATCCAGTATAAATTTGTAATGATCAGTACTCTTCGTAGTTATCACACCTTCGTTACTTCACTACAGTTCAGTCTATAATACATGTAGTATCTGGCCAGTTATTGGTATTACCCCTCATGCCTCGCGCGGAGCCATAGGCAACTAAACTTGTTTAATTGAAGGAGAGTAGGGGATAAAATGCGAGCTGATAGGAATGGTTATTTGTTATATTTCTATAAAATTTTCCTTTTTATACTGTTATGAGGGTCAATTTGTGGCTTTTTTTTAGTGCTTCAAAGATTGTAGATGTTAGGCAGATTTTAACGACGTACTTTTTGAACATTTTCAGGTAGATACTTATTGGTGTGTTCGATTGAGGGAATGAAGTCAAGGCTCTATTTAAATGATGGTTTATACATAGCTTCTCATATAACAAATGTAAGGGCTTCATGTAAACTTGAAAAAAATTAATTTTTTTTGCTTTCTAGGGAGCCAAATTGATTAAAATTTGAATCTTATCATTCAGCTATGTCAATGAATCAATTTCAAGTTTAACCCTGATCATTCAGCTATTTTTTGCCTGAGTTTTTTAAATTTTCGCGTAACTGTATACATGTATATGTACCTCTCCATCCCTATATCCACTCTACATATAGTGGAAACAAAGACGAAATTAGGAGCTGCAAAATCTGCGCAATGTAGAGTAATTATTTTTGAATTTCGCGGTTGTAAGCGATTTCAAATATTCATCTGTGCACCGAACCTCCCAGGTGCTGCCGGCCGCTGGAGCTCGACAAATTGAATATGACGCTGTAGCGGAACAAGGTAAACGCAGACGGTGTGTTGTTTCATTAAAGCTTTCGGCATTATTTCGAATCACCAGTTGTCGTTATTGACGTAGTCTGAACGAGCGTGTTTGGTGCATCCGTCAAAAGGGAGCTTACTGACTACACTGCGCTTTCGGAAATACGTGAATTCAACTTCGACTAAGCCTATGCTGTTAATATTGAATAACCATAGAAACCACACCTGACTAAAAACCGTTATCTCTGCCAGAAGCAATCATATTACTCTGCGGACGTTGCCGGCGCCCTGCTCAAATGCTCAAAAAAAAACTCTAGATAAAGCAGCGTTTAAACGTTTCAAATAGCCTATAATTTGGCGTTGAGTGACCCTATGGCGATATATACAAACATGTAGAACAACTACCATAACCTCTGCAAAATCTCGATTATTCTTGATCATTATTTGTATCAATTGGAATTTTTTTTTCTTCGAGTATAGATAATTCTATTGCTATCGATCTTCTAACCGATCAGTCCGCATCATATGACGAAAACAGTAAAATCAGCCACCGTAACAAGGACACTTTAAAGGCACGTGGTGGCGAATCTGGTACATCAACGATACGTACGCCCTTAGAAGGCGTACGTTTGCTAAGAGATACGTTTTCGCGTACGTAGCAGGCAGACCTAGATTTTCCTAGGTTTTAACTAATGTATGTTTTTCGTTGTTAGCTTGATTAGTTATTTAATGTTTCTATAGAACCTAAGCATGGATGTGCCGTGAATAAGAAAGAAGCTGCAAAGCTGGCACAATTTGAATGAAGACAACTCATTGTGTTGTCGTATTATTTATTCTCATACAACAAATGATGTTTTAATGCAAGCGAAACCTTAAATATGCTTACTTCTCAATCTGTATTTTCGTTCCGACCCCTCGTTCACTTGTGCCTACCGCCGGCGGGTGGAAGTAAGGTGAACATTTCGAGGATTTAACAGATTTTTTTTGTAGTAACAAACGGCAAAAGGTGGAATATCCATTATCATACCTCATAAAGAGCCTAGAGGCCTGGCCGCAATTAAAGTATAACAATTCTCTCCCGTTGTTAAGAACGTTTTTCGAGTAGTCAAAAAGAATTAGAAAGGGTAGGGTTGAGGTACACGTGAAGGGTAATATTTTATTGCAAGCAAGAGGAATGCTAGGAAGCAGCAAATAATGCAATTACAGCTATTTATTTACAGAAGAGTGTGCGTCCTTAGTTCTTCGTGGGAGCATCCCGAAATGGGATAAATTGCGTACTACTTTTAAAAACTGCTCTAGCGGGGGGAGTTTGTAGGTCCTTATATATATATATAGACATTAAGTGTTAGAAGGATACTACATTACAATTGACTCTGTTCAGTAGCTACCCATTGGATATACTCAGATCTGCATATTACAAACTGAAACGGGATAGCGGTTGATTACCGTACGGAATTTTTCTATAATGGCGCTACCAGAAAAGACCATCTTCTTCCCTTTATAACGGAAATGGCCTCTACACATGAGGCTTCAGATATTACTGTACCGCTTTAACTGCTTAGCTGCCATATATATCGCTTTTGTCCGTTTTCAAATCTATAAACGCAACTATGTTTCGCCATGACGTAAGTCCCTGTCGAATCGGGGCAAAGCTAAAGGCTATATTTGGACTCCTCGTCGACCTTGACACATGATTGATATGGATTCCTAAAAGGAGACAGCCCTGAGCAATGGAAACGTCTGCCCAAATGCATATCGTGCCAATAAGGCAGGTTAGTCTCCAAGATGCCATTACGGCGCGTTCCTTACCCATAAACCCTTTGATCTGCAATATCGAAGAAAGCTGGAGAATGGGGTCCACTAGGAAATGGAGGTTAGTGACCATCGGCCATCGAGTTGGGCTGTCTTTTATTTTATCCAAGATTTCTAGGGCTGTTTATATACAAACAAATGTTCGCAACCCGTTCGGCCGCGTTTTTCTTCGCGCGGAAACACTCCGGAGTATGACGGGCGCCCATATAGCAGATTTGCAGGTAAAGTAATAATAATACAGCAGAAGTTTAGAAACGTTCTCTGCGCGTAAGTTGCTAGCAGATGGTTTTCTTAGACGGCCGACATTTAAAAGCTCTAGCAAACAATTCTTTGACATGGTTCTATTTGGTTTACTTGGCTAGTACAAAACAAATTGCTGGACACACAATAGACTAGTAGCATCCATAGATCTGGCTTGTACAGATCTATTGTACGTTGCTCCGAACGATTACCTGTCTTAGGCTGTATAATTTTTTGTGGAAATTAAAGGGATGTTATTTATAAAGGGACATAATGCACTGTACAATGTTACAGTCTATACGAGTTCGGTTAGATATTCCTTGATGTGTCTAGCATAATCTAGAATATACCTTTGTATCACATATTAAAATGTACGCCGAGCTGGGCCTCGAACGTATAATTAAGGTGCCATAGTCTGGCTCATGTTGTAACTGCTAGTTGCAATTTTCAGAATTCCTAATACAAGTCAAAAAAAAATAGAAGCGCTTTCTCACTTCTGATGAGGTTAATGTAAACAAAGTTATTAAAACTATTTGAGCAATGAACCGTTATTGCATTCAATTTTTACTTTTCAAATATTTTTTTATGATCTTAGTTCATTCGTTTATTAGTTATCATCGAGGTCGTTTTGCTTGTATATGTAATAATTCCAAATATCAAAGCACTGACGACAAAGAAATGGTCTAATGATCCCTATCAGCTGTAACAAGCGAGACAGCAGGGTGAAGAAATTCCAGAAGAAAACGAGGCAACACCGCACCCTACGATGAGAGTATTCCATCCCCTTCATGACGCAACGCGTACATAGCTCCTAGGCCAATTTCAGAGAAATCCTTCCTTATGGCAGAACACTTGTCGATCTGTGCCCACGCAGACCTTCGTTCGCTTGTGTAGCGTCTGAGCACTTGGATCAACGGTTTATCTGTTCGAATTGCGTTCTTAAATAAACTTGAGTAAGAGATGGAAACTGGTAACAACAGAAATGTAGACATAATATACAACCCCAATCAACCGACAAGAGCGACTGGCTAAACATTTACCCACACCACATACGATGTAATAGGGAGAATGTATTGATCATGATTAAACGGAAAAATCAATTTTTACACCTATTAAGATACGCTGAATATCACTTTGTTAACTATACAGATAAATGCGCTACGCTGCATTTGTTGCAGCATTAATTTTAATAATTAAATTACTCTTTTTTACATAAAGAAATATCCTCTATCCAACATACATTAACTGGACTACTGAGTAAAATGAATATCTGCAATTTTACTGTTTTTAAACCATAATACAGGTAGAAGTTCGATAGAATTCACTTAGGGGAGTGAACAGACCGTCGCGCCCTCTAGTCAGCAAAAGGCTCTTTTTGTCCTACATCAATCGTTATCATGTAGATGTCGACGGATCAGCTCGTTGACGATAAAACTGTACCATACGACCTGCTCAATAAAACAGTCGCTGTAGACGCATTCTGCCAAACACTCAACGTTGAGCTAAGCGATCAGCAAGCGTATTTCTGCTGAGATATACCCTACCTATACGTACATAAACCCGAGAAATACACCATTCGAGAACACGTTACCTGCGGGACGCCGGTGCCTTCTCGCTGTGGCCTGTGTGCATCACGATGGGCTTGTGTATCTTAGAACTAGCGTGATGTCTGTGAGGGCCCACACTTAGCGCCCGTGGTACAGAGCAGCGTAAATATATTACCCCCCGCTGTCAGTCTGCTATCTTTCGTGTCCGATCAACATCGACAAACTGTATCAATAAGTAACAAATTCGAGCCGTGTACGATGTCATCGCTTCTTATGTTTATCGTACTATGTGTTTTTCTTCCACGGCCCCAGTTACCTTAACAGGGGTTTTGCTGGTGCGGTACTTACAGCAAGACGGAAGCTGTTGCATTCTATTACACCCTGTTGGTAGTATTGCTAACGCGGCCACCAGTAGATACTGGGAATGCAAGGCAGGAACACTGCGATCACTAGGGTGACAGAATCAACGGCGTCATTCTGAATAGAAGACCAATACGCGTTTTATGGCTTTGAAAAAACACCAGCAGGACGAAATCATAATACACGAGCGACTATATATTCATATGACATAAACTGGCAACTGGGCCAATTTCACACCCAGTTGTCACTGCTGTTGCTAGATAGTGCGATACTAAAATAGTTAAAATAGTCATAAAAACTGTAACAAACATGACCGAGCGTGGCATGATGAAAACGAGATTATATGAGGAGACGCCTATTTTTGTTTTTTCTAGACAGCAACGTAAACTACTCAGTCCATATAACATGGGATTATTTGAAACTTCGTTATTGAGTTACCAAAGCATACATAATAGGTTCACAGCATTTACTGACACAGCACATGGGTCACTGTTAGCATATATTGCTTCCGAACTGTATAATAACAATTTACTAATTGTCTAGTAAATGAGCCGAGAAAAGAAGACTATATATAAAGGTGTCGAGGTAGTAGTTTTGCCTGATAGTAATTTCTACACATGTCTACAACGGAATTGCTGGCGATCAGGCCCACAGGTATTATCTGGCTAATCAGATCACCTCAGTAGAAGTAGTACTGGAAAGGAACCTAAGGAAAGAATCCCCTCGAGAAGACACTTAGAGAAGAGGACTATGAAGAAAAGCCAAAGGAAGGGTCGTTCTCAAGAAAGCTTTTCTCTTGGGTTTCTTGGTAAAGACTTCTGAAGGGACTAAGGCAAAGGATCCTTTTCCGAGCTGCGTCATCATCGCGCCCCAACAGGAATTGTGTACGCCCGGATACAAGTTTGCGCCCACAACAACGATCCAATTTCGCGATAGCGGATGATCAGCCATCGCCATCTATTCCCGTCCACTATCGCCGCACGACATCGGTGGACGGATATGGTGCTGCACGCCGCCGCTGTTTCTGTTGCTCTTAATTATATATTGATGCTTTGATATCCTTACCGAAGACTAGATAGTCATTTTAAGGTCAGAACCAAATTAATAAGGTCATCCGCTTATAAGCTTGAGGTATTTAATTAGAGCAGCCGTAATATCTGTCGTCTGATAAACACAAAGGCATGAATAAACCAATGCCTGCTCGCTAACGTTCGGAGTAGACTGAAGCACACCAGGGACGGCTAAGACCTATGGCGATTCTACTGGATGCCAGCTACCTACTAATAGGCTAAACACTAACAACGCAATGTTGAAGTTTTTCAAAAAACGAAGTTAAATTACTGAAGAGCGTGTGCATGACATTTTCTATGACAAATAATGCTAATCTTGCTAAAGGCTTATGCCAATACCAAGTATATACTTTTTATACCAACGATTTCATGAGGGATATGGAAACAACCTTTGTTCTGAGCGACCAGTCTAAACGAAAATGGAGAAAACGCGGTAGAAGTAAAAGACGGATAATTGGATCGTCATAATAAGGCTCACAGACAAACTAGCTAATTCGTATGAGTCGTGCTTCTGGTGATTGTTCGGAGAAGAAAAAGCTCACAAGAGAACTTTTGTTGAAAAGCCTGAGTTAGCAAAAGAACCGTTAACTGCGATAACTGTCTCAGAAGAAGCTCAACATACTCAAAAAGAAGATAAATTTTATACCAACGCGCGATGTACTACAGGTGACAAGGCGTGGGTGTGTAGGTATGACAAAAAGATAATTGTCCCAATATTGCCTCAAAGATGAGTCCAGGAGGTCAAAGGTATAAACATATAAAACGTCAACTTTTTTTTTCACTATTAGGCCTAAACTCCGGTAAAATAAATCGTGGTTTGTATGTAATCACACACCGCACACAGTTTATACCGCTTCCTCTTGTAGAACAACTCCACGATGGTCAAGAAGATAAAGGAAAACAAGGACGTACCAGAGTCTATTTCTATTATTAAATTTAAAATACCTTTTCGCGACTGCAAAATATTGGCGGTACACGTGCATTGACTTCGGCGGAGCGAATGCTGGAATTTGGATGATTGAAACATATTGGCGCATATCTTAATTTTAAACACTTTTCACCCTACTTCTACACATTTGAATATCATACGTCAGAAAATGTCAAAAAACTTAATAAATATAGGTGAGAATATATTGATACACTTAAAACTGTCTATTTCATATGGGCTATACGAGTTCGTGAAACTAAGTTGAAAAATGGTATTAAAGGAGATGGGCGGCATTATATCTATCATAGTTTCCATCGGATCTGTAGCACCTAGATGTATTGTCGGACTCGTAGAAACCTGCTTCTCATCGGCCTTTTATTTCTGGATGGGCATATCTTACTAGACTTATTACAATTAATCCTAAATTTATGAATCATCACTAAGAACAATTCACATCAAACTATGGAATCGAGAGAACTGTCCGTTGGCTGATACCCTAACCACTAACCCATACTTTTATTTTTATTTATAAATTCAGCTTTAAAATTTCGGTATTATGATTACTATTACTAAAAATAACAAGCAGTATGTTAGATACATACATGTTGATCAAAGTCCATCTGTTGTTTTATTGTAGTTTTATACTCTGGTATCCACAACAATACCTATGTAAAAAACAAACCTGCCTTCCACGAAGCAGTTGATAGCATTAACAAAAAAAAAAAAAAAAAAAAAAAAAGGGCTTGCCTCAAGCGTGATCCTTAGGCCCGTTTCAACGAAATGACGTCGAAGTAGGCATCTGGTTTTTGGCAAAATATGTACATTTAGTTTTTTTGCACGTAGGCACAATTTTTTTGTGAACCCTATTTAGCACGATAATGCTTTAATTATGAACTAACAGCGGAGGGTATAAACGTATGATTTATATCTAATCTGGCTACTCTTTTATAGTATTAGGTGATTGTACTGTTTTAGTTCCATTGTGGTGTAGGAAGGACCTATACGCAGTTCGATTTAGGATAACTCGCTGTTATATATATATATATTGTTTTTTAAGATACAATCGTATTTTTTCGAACCTGAAACCGTTCACTCGGATTGGCTTTTCACTGGCGATTTACAACGAGTCATGAATAATTAAAAAATTAGAATGGTTCATAAATACGAGTTTTGTCTTTGAACTACAGCAGAGATAGCTCGTGGTATAAACTTTGTAATTAACTACAGGATGACTATAAAACCCGTGAATTGTCAATTTAAAAATATTCTAAAAGAACATTTTGAACTCAAAAATCAGTCTCGTGAAAGACCCTATGGAAGGGTATTCAGAGCTATGGTGACAGCCGACCCTGACAGATTATATCTGGGCAATACCATTCAAAAGGGTATACATTGCCAACTTCGTTATACCTCTTAAATTTTTAGTTCGTTGTCTGTATACACTCGCAGTTGTGATCAGACAGCTTGTATACCACCTGGCCATTGAACTAAATCTGAAAAAATCGAGGGTTATCTAGATTTGGATGAACCTTTACATCATCGTTCCACAGTCAGTTTCTTAGAAAATCCACTAATTCAAGGAATACTTTGACAAATGTCTTTGTGACAATCCTTGATAAAACCCACATGCAGTCTTTGTGGCTACAACAATTTCCTAAGTAACCTTAGGGAGAGTATACGCGTGACTTAATTATCTGTATTGTCATTTCTACTTGCTTAAGTAGCGAGACTCGGTTCCCTTATGTGCGTACGTATTCGCGCAAAGACTTTTCTGGCAGTCTTCCTTTGTCAACCTAACACAAAGAGGAGACAATGAAGCTGGTCTTTATCAGCCCAAACCAAAAATGAAGGTCATTTTTCCGAGTAATATCAGCCGTAACTTTTGGGCCAATGAACATATGTATTTTAACTGAGCTACATTGAAAGGTATTCGGATAAATACGATATGCTCATTGTGTGCTGGGTGCGTAACAACAGCTAACTAGATTGAGAGCATAGAATAGTTCGATTAATGGCTCTAGCTAGAACTTCAGCTATCCATAACGGTGTCTCAGTTGTGGAACAACAGGCCTTCCTAAGGCCGAGAAGACAGTCGTGTAGATGTATTTAACCTGTCCTTTACTTGCTCACTTACTATGATATACTATATTGCTACAATATAACTGTTTTATTTATAGTTTTAAACTTTCAGGATTGCGACAAATATGACAAAAATGTAGAGTCGCACCTAACTGTTCGTCAGAGTAATAATAGCGAACAAAGGTCGTCCTGGAAATACCACATATTTGTTTCTAGCTGCTTGCCCCTGAAGGCGCGTCAGAGGGAGTAAGGTTGTTTCAATTTCGAAAATTGGAACATTGTCTGTTATGACGCACGTCGACGGGAGGGAGCTTCAATAATCGGCAAGAGCATTACTTACGGTGAAGATGACTCGTGGATTTACCTCAAGCCCGTAGCATTTTGTTTGCGGCCCAGGCGTTTAGCCCATGATCATCGAGCATCGTACACACTTACGTACATTGGACTAGGCCGTCTGAAAAGAAAGGCTCAGAATGACACACAACTCAATATCGCTGACTAAAAATTTCATTGGTAACGCAAAGACTGACCCAAGGCGTCCGTTCGTTCGTTCAGCCTTACGTTCGTCACTCGGGCTTGCTTATAAGAGTTTCTTTAAATCGAATATAATTATTATGGTTAGTTTGATTAAAACTGCGAATGCGAAAACATTGTCCGGAATAAAGCTAAGCGTCATTATTTTCTAAGTGGTTGAGGGTGTCGAAGGCCCGTTGATTGACGGCCTGCTTAAGGCGAAACTGCTAATCAAAGTTCTCTGTATTTCGAACAGCAATGTCTTGAATGCGTAATTGAAATCCAAGTCTTATTAAAATTGAGCTGAAAAGCGAGATACCTATACCGATTCGGTGTTGATAGTCGCGAGAGCAGATTATGTAGTGGCGTCTATTGTATCAAACCGAAGCTCAAGCAATGGTTATGCCGGTAGGAACATGTACCTCACTAGACTGGAGACGATAGAGACATGGAACGTTAAAATTTGATACTACGAAAAAGAAGGGTAATGAAATACCTTATAGTGAAATGTTGCTAGAGACAGTCGCATATAGGAGACGTGAAACACATATGTCGCAAGTGCGGTCTTCGGCTGCATCTGCTTTATGAAATTGTCAATTGGTAGATACCTTGACCTGTAACTAGTTCAGGGCCTGCGCTAAAACAGATACGACCTTTGTTGTGTCAGCATTTATCGTTCATACATAGCATCACTGTGGCGTTAACAACAATGTATTGCGCTTTCTTGAAATCAATTGATCGACAGAAAAACAACTATACCTAGCCAGTTTCCGTACGCACGGCGTCACTTTAGGTTATTGAGGACTACTGCGGACTGTTACAACAATTGGCGACTATACTTCAAAGGTTAAACGGCGATCGAAGATCTTTTTGCGGATTTTATTATCATTTTATTATTATGGGCACATCAACTGTTTTGGCGTTAAATTTTAAGCCTTACTTACAAAGAACGTGCTACTTATGTAAAAATTGCTTTTCATGTCGCTGTGCCAACGACTATTAAACATCGTCAAAATAGGTCCTATTGAAAAAGTGTTATTTGTTTTTGTTTGAAGAAAACTCATTATACTACTGTATAACCACTCGTATATACTGTAACTAATTACCTAAAATAAGGAGAAAAAATATCTGTTCAATAATTGGTTTAAAATGCCCATCTGACCCTTAAGGTGTAGTACTTCATGGATCGCATAAGGCGTTCTTATCAATTTGCTCGCTTATATTAACAGAACTCGAGTTCGATACGAACAGGGTTTGCTGCTGCAGCTACTGCTGCTATGGCAGAACTAACATGGCAGGGGGCTAGCAAGCAAGATAAATGCCCAGCTAAAAGCGAATCATTAAAAAGATTCACTGTTTTATTAGGTAGAAGGCTTTAAAGTTACATAGCTAAAATAATGTGATAGTACGTTTAAGCTGAGATTTCGGCAGTGTTAGATATATTAAAATTGTTGGAATCTCTGCGTTCGGACATAAGATAGAGCACTTTGGAGATGAATGAAATTTCTGCAGAAATACTCCATGTTTTACAACGTTACTACGAGGTAAACACGAATGTTGGCCATCTCTATAAAAAGAAAAAAACTTGTGCTGTTTATCGCCAGGTGCGCTATCGGAGCCCAAAAATGTTCCTACAACTTTCGTCCTGAAAATTCTCTGGTCAAAAATGCTCTTCGTAGCGGTCAGTTAGAGGAAAAGCTAAGGAATGAAATGATGAAGTTGCCAGGACATCGTCAAAAATTTAAATATTCACCGCCACACAGTAAAACTTCATTCCTCGCTCTGCTATGTCAACGCGCCTGAGCTGAAGGCCGGAAATCTACACGAAGAGCTCACTCAGAATAAATCGTTGAGCTAGCTACGATGGCGAGCTATTTCAAATCAATTATAGGTACCATTGGGGCTTGTTTTAGCTCAACACAGACTAGCTCTTTGGGTGTAGGCGTTGATACGAGAAACTCCTTTATTGGGTAAGGAGAAATACTTACATGTGACTCCTGTCTTACCGGTTTCGTTAATAGCGAAGCTAACTAGTGCAAATAGTATAAAAATAAGCCTGAGATGAGTTCTTCAGGATAACAGGCCTGGTTAACAGGATAACGGACGGTCCAAGCAACGCGGAAAATACCAGGGCTTACTTGTGCTCCAGTGTGAATATGCGTTTCACTGCTTGAAATCATGGATCCGTGTATAACAACACCGGGCAAATAAACAATGTGCCGAATTTAATTGTTATTTAATCTGCACCTTTTATCAAACTACTAGTTTACTACATTATAGTTCACAAAGCTGCATGACCCACAAGCTTCACTTGGAAAAAGGGCGCTTTATTAGCTCCGCGCCGAATTGGCCGTGTTACGCTGTGGCTGTGATTGTTGTAACGGCCGCTGCCGGTGTGTGTGGATAGCCGTCACTTCAGGCGTTAGCGTCACTCCGTTGTTGTTATTGTTGCTGCCGCTGCTGCTGCTGTCGTCGTTGTTGCCCTTGGTTTCGGCGTGATCAACAAGTCGACGATTGCTGAGTGCTTGTTTGTTGGGAGCATGACATTCTCATAAAAAAAAAACGCCTTTTGTCCATCCTATTCAAGACTATTTCTTGATGGTCGCCGTTCTTATAGAAATCATCGCCTTCTTCTTCTGCTGTGTAGTTCGCGCTTACCGTACAGCCCATGCATTTGGATCTGCTTTTCTACCGTTTTGTTCCAGAGAAACTTTGTCGTACATCTATACACCGTCTCGTCCGTGGCGGCAGCGCCAGCGTACGGACGAGTAGATACAGTATTTCGCCGACGGTACACGATACGTTAACAAGAAAGCCACGTGTTTATAAAAGTAAACGCCGTCGTTATTCCTCAAGCTGTTCAAATCATTTTACCCTTTGGGCACACTGTTAGACCTAAATGTACCAATATCAGTGGGTCTAATGGTCAATGGTCTAAGCCAGATATCAGTGTTGCTCGTTAGTCAGTTTCTATCATCTATTATTGAATAGCAGTGTCCGCCTTTATGTACTCCATCTAGATAAACGCGATGACTAAGTGGAGAAGTCGTACGTACAGGTGGTATATCTGCTTTGCGGAAGACACGCAGCCACGTCACGAAAGTCCAAGGGAACGAATGATTTATTCAGTGTTATACGTACTGTGTGGTCGGTTTTTTTCTGTATAGGGGTAACCTTTTGCAAGCTTTGGTTCTTGAGCTCTTCTATGGCGTCTTACGTCACCTTTAAGATACATCATACTGTAAAAAATAAAAAATTTCTAATCGAAAATTGAAGTTTGCTGTGTTCGCTCCGTTCTTCCGGCGCCCAATAGAGTTTCCTGGCAATGTTCGGGCAGCAATTGCCGTATCTTTTACACATGAGGCTGCCAGGATACAGGCTACCACTGCTTTCCATATTAGATAGCGGCCTTGCTGTCAAGTGTAGAACTTTTGGTCAAGTTCAAGAGCTTCAAGCTCGAGAAGTTGAAGAACTACTAAGGTCACGCTTCAGATCCTTATTTCGGCCTACCAACGTGAGAAACGCCCTTCTGCTTGCAACTCAGGTTGCGTTCTTCTAACGAAACGGCCTCTCATACATTATCTGTACGCAACAAGCCTGGAGCTGTCAGCCACCGATATAAATTGAATTATCATTGCGCTACTTTCTGTTGCTTTCAGCAAGAAAAGTGATCGCTTTGGCTTTCTTTAATTTTCGGATACCTCTTCCTTTTCCATTAGAGTTTTAATGAAGTTTCTGCATTCCAAAGTACCTATTGCAGACGACATTATTTCTGCTAGGTAAGTAAATATACGTCCGGCATTGCCACTGAGGACGGCCTGCTCCCAGTGCAGAATGAGGTGTGTCTACGGCCTATTTCAAACCTAGATCACCTCACCTCTCCCTAAACTTAGTAGGCAAGTGTATGACGACTGTAACAGCGCGAAGCAACCTAGATACACAAAGGTGTCTTGTGAATTTAATTAGAACGGAAATTTCAACACGCAGACATTCAATGAGTCATCGTTCAGTTGTCATTACGATGAAAAGATTCCAGGGTTTATTTATATTGGAAAATAAAAAAAAACGAAGAATGGTGCAGTCACACGTTTTTCGCAAGTAAAAGGTATCGGTAACTAATGGTTGGAAGCCTCGACACTGACTTCTGATCTAATTGACCTAACAAACCGATCTAAAAAAAGAATACCGGTAAAAACATTCTGACAAAAGAACCTTTGCTGGCATACGTAAAGCAAAGGATGAACTGATCATATCCGAGTGAGGCGTACTTTTATATCAGCAATAATTACAAACATTTTTAAATTAATGGAGATTACGAAATGGCTGTGCAACATCTCTATCATCTCTCAATAAATTTGTTTATTCTGTCTTGCTAGAAATATTCAGATTTTTTACCGAAAGTTTCAAACAGACCTCATCATAAGCTATGCGAGGATTCGCCGACGTGAGGTTTCAAGAATATAGCGGGTATAAACGAACCTCCCGCTAAAGTTTTTACAGGCCTGTGCCATGCATATATATATAGAGATGTTACCTCGTCTGTCTGCTTTTCTATAGTCCACATGCCTTGTTCACGTAAAGTAAATGAAGGGAAAAAATGTATGCATAATTTTTTTAACTTTCTCTTTAGTTTAGTGATTAACTCTAGCTTTTTTTTATCTTTGCTTAATTCAAAATAAAACCCATTGGTGCCATACCTAAGGAACGGGCAAAGTATTTTTATGGGATCTTTTCATCCAATTTATCTGTGGGGTTGTGCCCCCACGCAGTTCTATCCATTTCAAATTAACCTTTCACTCGATATATTGCAGGTAGAAGGATCTATCTAAAACTGTCGGCGGCATTGTTTCTGCACCCTGCTACATTTCCAATATCAATTTTCTTTTTTAAAGATTAATCTTGGTCCACTTTAATTAGTTTTCAATGAATTACTGCTTTAAGGCAAAGAACAATCCGAGGATTATTACTGATTAAAAGTTTTAAGGTTATACATACGTATATGTTATGACGGCGTATTACTCGGTTCGGACGAAAGAGGTACTGCGAAATAATGAAAAGCTTTGCTTTGTTGCCTTCAGTCGATGGCGTACCCAGGGACCTAGGAGGCATGAGGTCGGTCAAACCTTTCTGGAAATACCTTTTCTAAGGAAATTGACTCTGCAAACTACTTTCTCTCGAACGATCACATTGAGTTCTGCTGAAGATAGTACAAGTATTTCGTACTCGTTTAGCTACTATTTAATATCGGCAGATACACTGAATTCGAGACAAAATTATATCTACTGCGGAAGGAACGCAATTAGGACAGATTCGTACACGATTTGGTTGCCTCCAAAAGTCGCTGGTTGAAAGTAGTGCACATAGAATAAGACACGTGAGTTCCAGTTATGGTTAATTTATTTAAGCATCGTTGTTACTTCAGTAAGGAAGACATAACAAATCAACAATCATTCGATAATACTTCGCCTCTAGTTTCAGTCGGCCATATTTTGATGACTATATATATATATATATATATATATATATATATATGAGCAGAAAAGCGACGGAATTCTACAATCAATAAATCCAGGAGATAAAGAGCAGATTGTTCCTTCTGTTCTGAGCAGACAAATGAATGTCATCGATGCGCCGAAGCTGCCGGACGCTGCTATGTTCTACTGGCCGAAAATACTTCCCAATTTCAGCTTCCAGGCCCCAAAGATTGCTCGAGCAGGTGGAAATGCTGGGACCAAAAGGATGCTATACTGGGTTGCTAGCGTAAACGAAGATGTGTTCCCGGAACGTCGAAATAGGCTATATTGAATAGTTTTGTCTATTTCAGTCTTCCCTATGCAAAAAAATACAATCAACGCGATCAGACGAGTTAAATAGAAATCATACGGATTATTAGACAACTTTAGGAAGTACACTAGTAAGGATAATATCAATCAATGTATCTTTATTCAGCCCGGCTATCCTCATAAATATTTGTAGTGCCGTTGTTTTCAGATTTAGCGAAATTCATACTATATTTAATAGCAATAAAATATAGTTAATGAACATTAAATGCGTCTCAGATGAAACAACACTCGCTTATATAAGCTGAATATATTTGTATCTCTGGTTACCTATATAGTTCCATTTTGATCCGTCAACTGTACAATCGTATTATATCTCTCTCTACACATACAAAGCTTCATTTCTATCGTTCAGCATTTGCATGATCGTATTATCGGCCTGGTTGTCATACTTACTGTCATCTTCTAGTTTAGTGTCCAGGCATTTTTCTTTCTTTGGTTGAATGACGTCGGCCAAACGAAAATCGTATGAAACACTTGACAGCTAAACTTAGTGTTGTTCTGTCAGCAAGTATCTATCTAACACGTGTATCTGTTTATTTATACTGACTGATCCGAGGTAAACGACAACTGATGGATTCTCTTAGATACCAAGCGGGCATCGGGCACACGTCATAGACACGGATGAAGTTTGTATCAGTCACACGCTAATGATATCACTTGCGCTTTTTTTGAACTGGCACCTTTGGATGCCGTCTTCAACAGACCTAGCAAACTGACAGAGTAAATGGCTTTGATTTGGACATTGAAACAATGTCGTCTGTTGCAACATACGTTACGTTGATTGGTACGTCAAGAATATATAGGGGACGCGTCGGTGTAGAATCAACCTGCACTTAGATCAGTTCATTTGTTGTCACATTTATAACATCTCCTATGCATAAGCCTTTGTAGTTAAGTGTACACGCCGTTACAGCCTGTAAAATCGACACATATTAAATGTGTGCCGCTAACTGTTGCCTCAACATAATATCTAGCTGTTTTCGATATCTACTTACGTGCTCGTCTACTGTCAGCCGCAATGCGATCGTATCCTTCGAACAGAATTGGCCTATTAGAAACATTGTTCTCGCCCCTTGTTTATAGCTAGAAGCCAAGCGACATCTATACATTTAGCTTTTGCCACAGGAACGGCATCTTATGGGGCACATTGCCGTTGGCATACATAGATTTGAGAATACGATAACAGTAATTGAGCCACTGTTGCTAGACGGCTGTTCGATGGACTGGGGCAGACAGGCTGGGCCTAGGAAAATCAGGCTCAGAAGAAGGATCCCTGGCCTGAGGCACGTTCAGTTTGCTTGCGTTCGTTCCAGGCAGTAAAACACTGGTAAGAAAAACACAGGTTATCCGTTGCAATCAGCTCTTTCTGTTACTACTAAACCATTATAGATCGTGTAAAGTACTAGAGGCACTCGAGAATATCTAGCTATAGTAGATCGCTAACCGATATCTACGGACGTGCATTGTTTCTAACAGACACCTACTGGCATAGGTAGGCTAGTCCCAAATATCGGAACCGACATTTAATTAGATAGCGCATCGTGAAGGGGTATGCGTTCAGAATACAGTTATCATAGTAAATATACGAGATGAATAAAACAAAGTAAACAGTTGTTATTAATCGATGAACATCACTGAAGAAACCTACAACATCCATGCATGACTGCACGCATTCGTCTCTGTGTATATACGTAAGCTTTTTCTTTCAATAGGAAAGTCGTCCTGCAACATTTTACCGTTGTTACCGTACACTGATCACTTAAGTCTATCTAATCTATCGGTCGCTAGCGTGAAGTACTGCCAGCACCGGTCGATCAAGCGATCCGATTCGAGTTGAGCCTTCGCAGTAACTAGTCCATCGATTTTTCGAGGCTCGATCGCTGCGGCGGTTCCAAAAGAAGAAATCGTATCTGACTAGCGTTAGCATTACTATAGGAACAATGACGGAGTAGACCCAATAAACTCGAGCCATTCTAAAGCTAAATGACATTGTGTCTTCAATCGACTGGTCAAAAAAAAGAAGGACATAGAGGTGGCTTTAGGAAAGTCGCAAGCCCAACGCCGCCTACGAGGCAACACAATTGATACCACATAATGACGGCGGCGGCAGCAGGTGACCTTTGGAACATTGTATTAGTTCTTCCCTCGTCCCATCATTGTCATCTGTGTTGTTCAGCTCAGCGGTAAGAGCGTTTAATCTAATTAAATATCATTATTTTCACCAATATACATTAGTACTAATTATAAGCATTGTTATAGTTGCAGTGGTGACAATTGATCAGTAAATCATGCCAAGACACAAGTTCAACATCAATGCATACGCTGACAACTTCATTGAAATTTCCTCTGAAAAATGTACATAGGTCACTGCATACTTGTTCAAGGTCATCTGTTTCTCTTTCCTGAACTAATAAACTATTATGAAATGAGTTCCCAATATCGACCGAGTAAGTTTGTGAATTGCTTCTAACTTAAACAGCAGCAGCAAGTTCATGTCCGTTAGCAGAATAATACATTAACATATTCGGTGATGGTGTTGCCTCGTTGAAACAGTTATGAGTCATTTCTCACATGATGTTACACGAATCGTATATCATTACCTGTTTCTGTATCTGTTAATAATTCTGATCATTGAAAGTGGTCGTGTATATAAATATTGATGCAGTGTCGGAGATTTTTTGCTCAAAGCCCGACTCATGATGTTTAAAACGGAACAGTCCAGCGTATGCCGCTTGTCGCATTTTGCAAGCGTCTTGAAGTGAAGGAATTTTGCTCGTGTGTAAATTTTCCAAAACAGGACAGTGAAGTAACAGCTTGTGCCTGGCGGATTACCATCAAAGCGCCCGCAAGAGGGTTAAAAATTCCACAAGAGCTATGTTGGACTATTCTGAAACATCGTTTGGCCATAACTACGAATGTCTAGGAGCTTGACTTCTGAGCAAATGCAGGCCCGACAACAATTGCCTCATGCAATGTACTCTAATAACGGGCCTTCACCTTGCATTTTCCAAACGTTAGGAAGCATTTTGGATAAATTGAAACAATCACGCAAGTGAAAATTAAGTTGTTTTCAACACTGAAAGATACAGTGGTACACGTATATTGAAGCCGCGAGAGATACCCTCGATAGGAATAACTGGAATCTGAATTACTGAAACACGTGCAGTTCGTATCGAGCTTGTCGATACTTTGTTAGCATATGTATGTCCCTGAGGGACATATACATTCAACGCTATTATTCTTCACCGCAGCTCCTTGTGCTGCTAATTTCCGATAGTTACCGTTCGAGAATTGCTCAAGAGATAAAAACGTCTAAAGGCCTTAGATGTTAAACTTGAAGCAAAAGCGCAAGAGCACAACATTAAGGGATACGCTGAAGAAAAAAAGACCTAGATAAACACAAGCTGTCCGATTAAAGTGAAAAGCTCTAAATCTGCATTTCTGGCTATCTGTCTTGTATTGTATAATTACAGTTAAGACCTCTGTATCGGTTTTACATGCTTTTAGTCTCAGTGAGGGCCTGTTTGGGCCGAAAGCACGGGAACAATAGGTGATCTTTTTTTTTATATTCTAAAAACAAACCTCCTGCCTGCGCTCCTATGAATTCGTGGTCTTTATCTTAGAAAATGCGGGCGTGTTTCTAATGTCACGCGCATCAAACGAACAGGTACAAGCTGCGACAAGCGGAGTAGCGGCCCTGCGTCTAATAGGCCTCTTGCTATTGTAAAAAAGCCAGCTCTCTTTACAATGAAAGTCACAAACTTATAATAACGCAAAACTTTGCCTCCTAAATGTCAATAAAGACCGACTATTGTTAGACGCCTTCCCACCGCACAAACTCCTATGGCGCCATTTACTTCTTAGTCCTTTCAAGCATGGATTAGCCGGCCGTCTTTGGTGCCTTAATAAGAAAATCAATTGTTGAAGAAGATGTCCCCACAGTGGATAGATAGACACGGATTTCCAGTCAGCGCCCACGTTCCAAGGTAAAGGAGACGTCGTGCCGCCATAAGTTTTTCAGATAAGGATACAAAGAAGTCCATTTGGATGCCCGCAAGTTTGGTCGGCCAAAGTGACGCACCCTTTTATGAGAACAAATTAGTGTAAGGCCTAGCCTACGGAGCGTGAGTAAGCGGAAGCTTTGGTCAAGTTCGCTCACTGTACACAGTAAAAACAAGCTGAACAAACATGGATACGAATCGTTTGATTAACGCAAGCTGGTCTGGTCTGGTTTGGGTTCAAGCTGAAGCTGCAGCACCGATGATAGTCACGTGGGATCAGCACGTCTGCTAGGAAGGTTTCTGTTAGCACTTGTAAAAAAAACTCGTCCGAATATCCCTTTCGATAAAGATGGCTTACAAGCTGACGGCACAGCGTACAGATACTGCTCATAATTATGCGCTTGCTTTTAAGAGTTAATTGGCATACATTTGCTCGAGATTCGTAGACCGGATTGAGTTAAGTATTATACAAGGACATACCTGCCGCGATTACGCTCATTATCCTGTCGGCATACATATGGATAGATGTTTGTTGGCCTATTCGCTCGAGAGGCCTATTTAGTAAATTATTAGTTTTGCTCATGCTCTTTGATCCTCGGTACACACAGTAATAAAAATACATCGGAAGATATTGAATCTGCAATTGTTACTTGAAAATTGAGAAACGATTTGGTAGAAATTCTAATGCTAGCCTTATACAACAGTGTAATCGCACCTTGACACAGTGTAAAATTAGCTCGCAGCTGTATATATCTCAAAGCGTTTATAACATTTAATACATGGATAGATATAATTTTAAGGTAGAGTTTAATTAGTATCGTTTGTTTACGTAGAAAGTAATTGTGATATGTCACTTGGGGCTAATTAAAAGCGTTGATAATTGTACATTTGCCCGATTCCCGTGTCTGCTTATTCTTAATCATACATATTTTCTATTTTAAAAAGTTTTTTCTTGCCTTTCCTTCTGTTTCGGCACTCGATGCCATACCAGCGACATCAAAGTCTGTCTACAGGAAGTACCAGTTGTCACTTTATGGTCCGATCGTCTGGAAATACGAGAAAAATGCCAGAGACCACCTGAAAAAACCTATAGTATGTCCAACGGAGGCTCGTTTGGCATAGAAAATAAAGCTGAATCGCTTCCGAGTTATTATTAAAGGCAGTAATTCTGCGTGTGCTTAAAGTATGTTTTCATAGGGCCCGTGCTAAAATATATCCAAGTGCATATTGAAATCAGCTAGTAAATGTTTAATGTTGAAATAACGCTGACTGCATGTCAGCTGGGTTGAATAAATGATTATCGAAAGACTCGTCTGATGGCTTTAAAACGATCTCAAATTAACAAAACAAAAAAAAAAAGACAGACTACTAGTTTCGGCTTATAATTTCGACTTTACCAATTTTAATTCAATCACATAAGTCGGAAAGCCAAGGTTGTAAAAAAGCTATGTATAATAACACTACGAAGAGCAAATCGACAATTGGTTTGAAGTATATATGTAGAAAAAAATATAGAGCAAAAGTTCTATTACTGGCTTGCCCTCAAGTTCGTGAGATTTTCAATGCCCACAATGATTTCTTTGTAATACGCGAACAGTGACGACCGAAACAAAAACTCAAAAAGTACGATAAGGTTATAGTGTGCTCTACTATTTTGATCTATGTTTATCTCTATTGTCAAGCCTGTTTCGTCGCCTCGTCTCTAAAACCGACACTTCGCTAACCGATATCTTGCATCAGTAAACTGGTTCCTTCTAATCGTTTCTACTACTAGCTAGCTAACCTATAATGTTCAGTATATCAGCACTCGTGTGTATGTTGCAAATAATGAGATATCCGCTTCATCTCTTTGCTTTTTTCTTGCGTGCATTTACCTTTGTTCATGCTATTCATAGTGGTCCCCTACAGATACTGCATCAAAGGCAAATTGTTACCAAACTCTCGGTTGTTGATTTGATTAGAGATATCGACCGAAGTTTACCTTAACAGACTGTTGTAGTTATCAGATATAAAAAAAGAACTAGGCAGATTAACTCTAGAATTCGATCAAACCTTTCTTTTATCATATGTCACTATAAAAATATACAATGTAATACAAATAATGACAATTGAACGAAATCAAAATAAACATTTAACTAGATTAGAAAAATTCAGCTTTTCTGTACACCTATCATACAGCCTCAGTCCTGGCTTTTAACATTATTATTATTATTATTGATCCTGTCACGTAATATTCTGTACTAATTCGCTCACATACAACCACAATATGGCGTCTGCATGACAAGTGAACGCCGAACCTCTAGTAGACCCACGTTTCTATTTGCCGACGGCTCATAAAACGTTAGAACAGTTAGTAGGACAATACAGCAGTTACGAAGCCAAAACAAACATCAGCGTCCTTTTTAAAGCAAGACATCTTCATTTTGGGCCATAAGCAAACATTATAGATGCAATAGTAAAAATTATTGAAAACGTCAATTTTTTTTTTTTTCGTCACAGCTTCTTAGGATCATTTTTGTCTTTTGATCGATCTTCGCTCTGTTTATTTGAACATTCATGTACAGAAATTGCATAATATATGTAATGCTTACGCTATTCATATTCCAAAATTTCTGCATATGGCCTCGCTGAAGGCAACCTTCAATTCAGTGGCCTATGAGTTTGTCACTGTTCTAAAATTTCAGCAAAAAAAAAATGAAAACGGGCCTTATCTCATTCAACTTTTTGATACCTACGCAATTCTACCCAAGAATTTTGTTCTTTACCATAGCGGCCCAAGTAACGGTGGGCGATATTTTGTGTCTCGACCCGATTTAATCAAGCACACACCATGAAGCTTCTGGGCGTGTTAGTATCACCCATGCACATTTGAGCTCCCGCGTGCATAACATACAGGCAATATGCTCAATAATCAACAAAAGATACATCTGCAGTTCTCACTACAGTCACTCAAAATCCATATAGGTCCCTTATATCAAATCATAGAGACAATAATGTTACAGACCGCCATTAACAGCTACGTCAATAGCTACAGCAAAAAAAAACAAAAAAAAACGCCAGCCGTATTCAGTTAACATGCCATCATTTTATCCGCATTGAAGATATTCTGCGGCATTAAGTTATCAAGCTTCTTGCCACATAGTGTCAATCAATTCTTCTTTGACTCAGGCTATAATCTCCTTGTCTTTCCTATTATCTGACTCCTGATTCTTTTGATGGAGTCTCACATATTATTATTATCACCTTGCCGACAGCTAACATGCTTTCGTCGCTGGACCTTAGGCACAACAAGCTCTATACCATTAGTTATCTTCCCATTTCGTTTTTTACGCATATATATATATATATATAATTCAGTACGGGCTATTAAACACAGCCAACATTTGTTACGCACTGTATACATTCACCTGATTGTTCTTGTCCGCACCAAGGAATAGCACCTATGCTCTCCCTTCCTCACTCGCTGATGAGCTTCACTGCAGAAATACGCAATCAATGAACGTCTGCCTAGTTTATGCTGGTACTAGGTCAATTAGTTTATCACACCCTATTATAGGTCAGGGAACGGCTACATGCTTGTTATTACTGTTTATCTCACACGTTGGACACATCTGTGCACGAATCATATAAGAATCGTCGTGTTCCATACTATATATATAATTGTTAATGTATACAGCTATATCACGGAGACGCTTTTTATTATTCTATTTATTTTTACACTTTTCTCTCTTGCTCTAAATCTTCATTCTCTGTTCAGCCTTCGTTCATGCTCAGCTCTAGGTTTACCTGCCTGTGTGACCTCAGTCAATGGATTTCTGTTTTTTGTTGCAGTTGTTGACGTAGCTGCTGATGGCGGTCTGTAACGTTATTGTATTCGGGCGATTGTTTCTGTGATTTGAGAAAAAAGGATTCGAGATAGGTGAATGTCGACATGCTCGAGGTTTCGGGCACATTTCTCATAACGACATCTGTTTTTTGCCGATCTTTCTTTCGTAATGACTGATGCACGGACAGATCTTCCGTTCTTCTTTGTTCGTTTATTATATAGCCGATAGAGGAAGAACTGTCGAAATGTGTTACGATGACGAACTCGGAACACGCGAGTGTCTTTTGTCAGGGCGCCTGCGACGACGATCTACGACCTATGGACCCATCTCACTAAAACTCAGACCCTGTCTGTTAATATGTCCGCGTCGTCTGCTATTTTAACTGTTTTTCCTGTTAGATTGTTGATATTTTCTGCTCTGTTATTTTTTGCTTTGTAATCACGTCATTTTTGTTTAGTCGCTCAGGTTTACTGTGCGATGGTAGCGATTTTTTCAATGAGTTTAATGTCACCGGCACTACATTGGCTCGTATGGCTTAGTTGATAGCAAATGTAGGTATGGTAGATGCGGATTTTCAAGACGAAATCGTATCATTTAATGGATCCAGATGGCGCACACCCGACAGTAACGTCAATTTACGCACATCTACGCGTATGGACTACATGACTAAAATCTAGATACCTGCATGACTCATTAACGATCGTACTAATATGATAGGACTCAGTTAAACTTTATTCCCAAAATGTTCTGGTCTCAGTCGCAGTTTTAAGGGGCAACAGCATTCTATTAGGGGTTATTAAGATGAAATGGTCATGTTTGGGATTTGCCGCTGTGCGTGGTTCTCTTATTCCTTTTATATTGTTGTGACCAAAATGCCTTCCGGTACATTATAAGACAATTGCAGAATAAAATTTGATAAACTGCACTTTATCTAGTACACGAAAGTGTTTATTCAATAAAACTATTAGTGCATTTACAGTGCGAAGATTTGTAGATAGGGGCCCTGATAATTGATGAGGGGGCCTGATTCGTGCTTCTGCCTTCTTAATGATAATAAATAATAACTGCTCTAGTAGAATCATTTTAAGAAAAGTGCATCTGAAGCGTAATTTGGTGTTTATAGACACAGAGTCTAGACCATATTGCACATAGTTTATAATAAGGTCTTAAAATTGTTGGGCCACTATCTTTCAACTAATTTGTGTTCTTCGTTCGTAATAGAACAGCTTTGGGTCTCCACAATGTTAGGTGAAGTGGAATTTTCAGTGCCTTCTGAAAATCTAATAGAACAACGCGTCATCGTGAAAGGAAGGGCACTCGTGATGACAAGGTGCTAAAATACTAAATGAGATTGTATCGCGTCATTATGTCGCAACCTCTAGGATGTGCGTTATACCATGAACGGATAATGTGGTGCGTCAAGTTGAGTCACTATTAGGAGACTGCTGCTAGGCCTAACTGGGAGAGCATCGTCACAGAAGTATGCTTTGATCATTGGCGTCGCCGTCAAAATACTAGTCCTCGTCTGTTAGGTCAATATTCTTCCTGCGGCTTCGGTCAGTGTTACGTAACAGAGCCTCTGTGTCTCTAACAGATTCAGGGTAGAGTCTGCACACGGCCGTACAATCAGAAGAAATGCAATTCCAGACGGAATTCCACGAACGATTTCCAGCGAGATTGCTTAGGCGAGGGTTCAACCACTGATGGATCCGATCTCAAATACGTTAGTGGTGTGTCCTTGAGTAATTGGATAGACGTGTATAAATTCTACACATTTTACATACTTTTTTTTCACAGACTGACGCACGAGTCTTACTTAATACTTACCCTTGTTAGTTATTTGTAGCCACAATTCAATACCGTATATTCTGGCTAGTACATGCACCTGGATTTCTCTCTCCGTATATATATATATATATATATACATCGACTGGAAGCCTGAATGCGTGATCTCATGGAAACACTCTGGGTCGCCTGAAGCAGATGCCTGACGGAGGCACGGGACTCGAACTGTTCGTTGCTATATGTTATATTGATTATGCACAGTTATCAGCATCACCCTTTCCGTGCATAAATTTTTATATCATCGCCGCAATGACCGCATTGCATTGCATACAATTGACGATGCTAATCTTTTTCATTTGCTACGAAGGCATCATCCCTTTCCTTGGCTTGTTGACCTTTACAAAAAGGACGGCATGTTCTCTCCCATCCGACCTGTTTATCTTTCCCCATTGTAGTTCTTCCTCTCTTGCACACTTTTTTTATTGGCTATAAATGCCTTTCGAATGGAATCGATTTGAGTAAGCCTTAATGGTCCAGTGTGTACATGTACAATTATTTTAAAATTGTAAATTGAATAATTACGGTGTCGCTATTATTAGCAGTATCACTTTATCTCCATAATTTCTTGTATGAATATTAATGTATGTATATGTGTTCGGCAAACGTATAGCTATGTACTCGGATTTTTCCTCGTGTATATATTTGAGGCTGTACGTAGATTATAAACGTGCATCTATTTGTAAACGTTTTTCCTTTCCGATGCTAATTCAGTTAATTCGCATCGTTTTCCCAGGTTATTTGAAGGCTATCGTCATCCCATGACCAACATCACAGTTTGTCAGCCCTATTGACAACTAGCTCAGTGTCATCATCGTCTGTACACATCAGACCGAGATTATTGCCTTTGAGCTATCAGCATTATTATTTTAACGTTCCGCCTTCCAGCTATTAATGTATCAGGCATTACATGGTCGCCCGCTGACTGCTCTATAGGAAACTAAATACATCGCCGTTAAATACATGTATCGGTGAGTTTTAGTGGTTGTGCGCATCGTGCACAAATACTTGTTCCATTCTTCGAATCAGACTATCGTAATTTTTATTTCAAAATCGTGGCGCGCACGGATTAGGGCGCACTCACCAATCTGACATTATACTAAGTGTCCGCTGCATAGACTGACTACCCGCTAAGTAAAAATTGTTCAGTACAACGTTACAGCGTGTACACGCATCTATTTAGCTTAGCAATCGCAGTAGTAGAAGAGGAAGAAGAAGAAGAAGAAGAACAAGAAGAAGAAGAATAACAATCAATAACAGTTGCATTTAAGTTCTAGTAATAAACAGATCACAGATCAAAGCGGTCACCACCGTGGCCACTCCATTTTGCTGCGGTCAATATTCTGGTAATCGTAACTACTAACAACGGGAATAGCGTTGATCGCTAGGCTACCTTTGTGCAATGCGCAAGCAATTTTGAAACCGTACAATATCAACGAGATAAAACAATTATTGTACTTATTTATTCAGACCGAATTGCGCATAACACAAGATGACACAGTACTCATGTAACGGACGGACCTCTCGCCGGCCATCCTGCCTCCCTCCTTTCCTTCTTTTCTCAT